>NW_017682914.1:0-4147 GCF_001879085.1 Nicotiana attenuata | reverse complement strand
TTTTTAACGGTTAGCAGGCACAGCCTTAAAATCTTCTTGATGAAGTGCTGAAAGGCCGTATCCGCAATACCGGCTGTTTGTTTAAATTGGAAATTTGAACAGAGATTGTGCCATTTTTCTCTTTTAGGTCAAAATAAGTGATTAAAATCACCTTAATAAATGAGCAGGATGAGCACGACTCAAAATGAATTATTTTCAATCATGCATAAAATCCCTTTGGAGTTACGTCTGTGGTGGAACGATTTAGGCGGAGAAGGGCAAGATGCAGTCAAGAAACATTTGAAGGGGCTTACCGGTTTGCTCGATATTGTGCCTCGGGGAGATATTATTAGAGCACTGGTTACATGTTGGGACCCAGCACACAATGTGTTCCATTTTTCGGACTTTGAGCTTACCCCGACATTAGAGGAAATAGCTGGCTACATTGGAAAGGATGAGGTTCCGTTGAGGCACAAATATTTGGTTGCCCCCAGAGTTGTAGCCGTGCACAGATTTCTAGACTCTTTGAAGATAGTCAGAACCGTCCATAACACAGATCTGGCAAATGGCTTTTGTACTCTGAGCTTCATATATCATCGATATGGCCATATCGGGGGGTTCAACAACCCAGAAAGTAAGATATGTAGCAAAGGAAACTGCCAGAAGTGGGAGGAGCATCGACATTTCGCCTTCATGGTAGCTTTCCTGGGGCTTTTAGTATTTCCAAGGAAGGATGGGAACATTGACATAAAAATAGCTGGGGTCGTCAGCACGTTAATTACTCAAGCCAAAAGTACACTTGCACCTATGATATTGGCTGACATCTTCCGTGCTCTTACAGCCTGCAAAGCCGGGAAGCTTTCTTCGAGGGGTGCAGTCTATTGTTACAAATGTGGATGATCGAGCATCTGTGTCCTCGTCCTCAGTTTTTGAGCTACGGGTCTCCAGAAAAAACATGGATAGAAGAGTTTTACACGAGGATTAAAGGGGCCAAATTGCCGGAAGGAGTCACGGGTTGGACAACATATTTTCGGTCCCTCACTGCTAGCCAAATAGAGTGGACACTGGGATGGTTACCCGTTGATGAAATCGTATACATGCCGGCAGCCCGACCACATTTCCTTCTGATGGGGCTTAGAAGCATTCAACCTTACGCCCCGTATCGAGTGTTGAGACAGCTGGGGAGATGCCAGATAGTACCCAAGGATGATGATCTTAGTTTGCAAGTGGTTGAAATTGGCCCTGATGACCAGTTTCCTGAAGCAATGGTCCGCCAGGTCTGGAGCGAATGTCAATATTTGGCGGCAAACACTTGTGTTCGAGATCGAGCCAAAGGAGAAGTGTCTCCTGATTATCAGGCTTGGTACAGAAGGGACGTTGCATTCGGAAGACCGGCCAAAAGACCTCACATCCAGGAATTTGTTGAATCATCACAAGAACAGTGGGCTTGGTTAGCTAAAGAAAATGAATACAGGACCCGCATGGTTAAATAGGAGCATTGGAAAAACAGGTCCAAGACCTCCGATTTGAAAATAGCTTGCAAGTCGCGGCTGATGAAGGTGAGAAAAAACAATTGGCCAAAGAGAATGAAGCCTTGCGAGCCCAAATCCAAAAATGAAGTTAGAGGCCGATAATCCTGTCAGGAGGGCCAAAGATGCAAAGCTTATAGCAAATCTAAGGCAAAAGGTGAACGACTACAGTTTTGACCGCAACAAAGCAGAAAAGGAATTAGCTGGGGTCCGGAGGCAATTGGCTAAAAATGCAGAAGAACGGGCCCGCATGGTTAAACAGTTAAAAGAAGAATATGACAATGAGGTCAAAGGATTAAAGAAAAAGGTCATTGCCACAGAAAACCGAATGATCAAACACGCAAAAGAATTCAAAGTCGAAAGAGAACATTGTTATGTGGCATTGGCACAGTTAGAAATGGACTTGCAACAACTCCGGGAACAAAGCCAGGCGGCTGAGCAGACTTTGGAGGCTAGGGCCCAACAGATAGGGCGGTTGCTTCAAGAGAAAGGAAGGATCCGAGAGAGAATCTTAACCGTTGCTCATTCCATTACTAGGAAATGTCAAATGTGTGAGAACATGACCCGTACTACCTTTTTGGCATCAGTGATGATATTTGTGAAGCAGATAATGAACGACCTGGACAGACTTCAAAGGGAACTTGCATATAGGCCCGCGGCGAGACCGAATGATGTCCTGCGGGCACCAGGAGCTTTAATGTATTCGTAATTGTCCTTGAGTCTGCACTCCTTCTTCTACTAAAACAAAAGTTTGTCATCCGAGTCTGTATTTCCTTTTTTGCGGAGTTAGGTCATTTGGGTTCATATTTCTTTTTACCAGAGTCTGTATCTCCTTTTCATTAAAAAACAGTCAGTTGATTGAGTCTGTATTTTGTTTGATTTAGAATAGGGATGATGGAGTTTATAGTTTTAGAGTCTGTTAGTTGTTTTGAGTCTTTGTAATAGACAAATTTGCTATCAATAAAAATTGAAATTGCCAAAAATATCCTGCTCCTACTTTGCATTTATTCTTCACGAACTACGCTTGGTCTGATTCACGCGGGGTCGTGATACGTAGGCAATCTCCATAGGATTCGACCGTAACTAATGAAAAACAAGAAAAACAAGAAAAGAAAAAAAAAAAGAGGGAAAAATAAGGGAGCAAAGGAAAGAAAAGAGCGGAAACACAATCTTGAGGCAGGGAGAGAATAGGAACAAGACAAACAAAGGCAAGAGTGAAAAGAAAAAGCAATTGGAAGTAAGGAAAAGGCCGGGATGACGCATGCAATCCAAGGAACTGTCAATTGCCTAGGTGCATTCATTCTCCAAATGTGCGGGTACCAATGTGTTAAAAGCCCCAACGCTAACGTGATGGTTTCATTTTGCCATATCATTTCAGACAGGTGGTTGGTTTGTGGTTTTAAAAGTAACTTTTCCCTGCAACACAAAGGCAAAAGGCAATGGCAGAGAACAACAGAACTGAGTTGCTTGATACCGATGTTCGACAACAGTTGGTGGAACGGGATAATGGGTTGGTTGAAGAGGTGCGGATGCTGAGACAACACATGACAAACATGTATCAAGCCTGGATGACTGGAAAGGCGCCACCCCCGCCACCACCAATTTTCCCGGATGCTACCCAAACTCCCAACACAATGCCGGATGATCCTCCATATTCTCCAGATACACCCGCTTATCACACTCGCCCCATCTACCCTAGTAGCTCCATCGCTCATCCTTCAATCACTTCTCCCCAATATTGCCCTCCTGTCATATCCGTTACCCCAGACAATGAACATCCACCCAACGCACGTAATGCCCGATTTCACCCTTCAGAGGTTGCCCACAAGGTCCTTGATCCATACAAGAAGAGCTCCCAGGATGAGCAGATTCATGGTAGAAATGAAAGGGTTACGGGAAGAACAGGGCGAGAAGAGGTACCCAGGAAATTGACAAGCACAGAACTGTCCTTAAGGGACAAGCGAAGAGTGGAAGGCCAGGGTAGCATGACTTGCAAAGGACCGATTGTGCCACATGACACCCGCCTGCCCGCAGGATCAAAGTACCAAACTTTAACTTGTACGATGGGCGTGGAGATCCGGTAGCCCACCCGAGGATCTATTGCAACGAAATGAGGATTGTTGGAGAAAAAGATGACGTGATGATGGCATATTTCAGTAAAAGCCTAACTGGGGCAGCTTTGGACTGGCATGGTCGTCAAAATGTCGATGAGTGGCTTACATTGGGTGACATGGCTCAAGACTTTGTCCGATACTTTCAATGCAAATCAAGTGTTGCCCCAGACCGCACCTCGCTATATAAGATGGAAAAGAGGCCGGAGGAAAGATTTAATGAGTTTAGGCTCAGATGGAGGGAGCAAGCTGCTCGAGTCAGTCCCCCGATCAGCGAAGAAGAAATGGTTAAGCTTTTTCTACAGGCCCAGGGACCCACCTACTACAGTCATTTGATCCCAGCCCTGGGTAAGCCTTTCAATGATGTGTTAAAAATGGGGGAGCTAGTGGAAGAAGGAATCAAGTCAGGCAAAATCGTGAGCCGTTCGGAAGCCATTCAGAACGTACCAGTAAGCTTGGTTGGAAGAAAGAGGAACAGAAAAGACGATCCAATAGGTTTTCCTGATCAACACTTCCAGCCTCGATATC
>NW_017682913.1:8531-9149 GCF_001879085.1 Nicotiana attenuata | reverse complement strand
CCTATGACGGGGATGTGAGGATCTCTATTTTTTCCAGAGAGACTTTATGCACATGGTGACCATTTCGATGCACTCATGTGATAGGTGTTAAGTTATGCTCTTATGTTACTAGACATTGAGAAGCTTTCATGATGATACTCGCAAGAGAGTAGAGTGATTGTTCAAACCATATACGCCATATACACAAGTGAGTAAAAGAATGACTCGAGAAGGATCGCAACATTGGGATGCCTTACATGGAACTTAACACCACATAGGTAAACTATACGACAGTGCATGCATAGGCACAAGTGGGCAGATGTCGTCCATTTAAATAAAATATTCTGTAAGAAATTCATCGGATATAGTCCCCTGTTGAAAATTTAGTAAAGAAAGTGGGAAGTATTAATCCTAGAGTTATAACTCCATTCAAGGACGTATTTATAGAACTTAATTCCACAAAAGGATGTAAATAAGACAATTTGTGATAGAGTGGATTCACGAATAATACGTCTCCTTCAAAGAGTAGGTACACACAAGTTTTTGTGACTCACATCATATTAAGACCATGGTTACGCGGACTCTTCAATATGGATGTAGATATACAACAAGTAGAAATTTTGTGTTGTTCATATTGAT
>NW_017682913.1:0-7655 GCF_001879085.1 Nicotiana attenuata | reverse complement strand
GAATAGCACTAGTATGTATAACTAAACACCATGTAGTTAGAAAGAACTTTCATACAAGAATAAGAAATCACAAGTATAACTCAAAACTATAAACGATTACCACATTATCAAATAAAATAATCATACAACTTTCACATCATTTTTCCATAGCTTTTAGTTTGGGGCATTTCACACTATTCATCATTTGTTCACAATACCACTGCTATCATGAGCGGAGTCCGATCTCGACCCGATCGGCTAGGTTGCCTCATTTGAGACATACACTTCAATCACAATCTCATTTACCCTTTTTCCGGAAATCATTCACAATACCACCGCTATCTTGAGCGGAGTCCGATCTCAGCCTGATCCGCTAGGCCGCCTTACCAAGGCGTTGTTTAATCAATTCGTTTCACATATATCATTTCATAGGCACTTGGGGCCACAACTTTATCACATCATTCTTGGAACTAGGCCGCATTTTACATCATTCCCGATTTCAATATTAGCTTTGCCATTTAGGACAGTGGGTGCACACAAGGGCAATTTAGATTGTAAGCATAGATAAGACTTCACATAGATGGCACAATATATGCAGCTTCAATCTCAATTTAAGGTCTAAGCATTTCAACACATAATTCGTATCTTTTGCCACTTTCAAGTTATCAAGATAGCACATTGATCATGTTGAGACACATCTTTCACGCATATAAGGTTACAACACCAATTCATGTAAAATAACAATCGATGCAACAATTCAACTTTAATCTTACCATATTCACACAAACACCGATGAAGCTCAATTTCTAAAAGACGGGGTTTTAGCCATACATACCTCAATAAAGCTTTCCTTAATCCTTACAAAATTCCGGAACTCTTAGCATTTTGATCTATTATATAAGAATTACAAATTGAACCAAGAATTAGGGACAATATTAGTATTCTAGCTCGTTTGAGCATATTATCAAGCACTAGGGATGCATTGTGATCTTAGGTCCTTTTTATGAGATATTGTTATCATTTTATACCCCAATTGCTTTCTTTTTACTTCACAACCTCCCAATATTCCATTATCTATTGTGCATGCAAGAAGCCTATTCTTATACCCATAAATTACCTCACTAATGACCCCTTATGGCTTTGTTGAAAATTTAAGAGCTGAGGTGATGAAGTCTTACCTCTTGGGATGAAGATTTAGGTGCCTCACTTGATTATCTTCAATGTTTAACAAAGATTTGTGGAGCAATTTTGATGCTAAGCACTTCCCCTCTCTTAGACCCTCTTTCTCACTCTAAAAGTACCAAGAAATAGGCTCAAAATGAGCTATTGTACAAGATATATCGACAGGGGGTCGGGTCATGAAAATAGGAAGATTAACCTTCCAAATTCGGATCTGCGATCGCATAATGGACCGCAGAATGGGTATGCTGGCCGCAAATGCATCGCAAAACTCGGTGCCCAAAACTAGGCTACACTGGTCCAATTTGCGACCATATTTGCGATCGCAGATCGGTTATGCAGACCGCATAATGGTTTTTGCGATCGCATATCTGACACAGGATCGCATTTTTCCAGCCTTTGCTAATTTGATCATAACTTTGTGTAGGAATGTCCAAATGACGAAGGGTTTGAAGCGTTGGAAACTAGACTCGAAGACCTTTCATTTGGTAGGTTGCTCATTACATAAAACCGTATATATATATGGTCGTCCAAAGTGGGGACTTGTGCGAACTCATTTGGAATTTTAGCCTATTATGAAAGTTTTCCCATTTGGCTTACACTTAGGCTTCTCCTTGGACCCCACCTTACTTAATATATGACTCATACACTTGTTTACCAAATCCAATTGATGCCCATCATGTTAATAGAACATAAAATATTATAATCATCCTACTTGACACCACGAAATCCTAAATTACTTAGCGAATTTTTTTTTTCCGGGGCTTTACATTCTGCCGGAGTTATCAGGTAACCCTGGGTCAGATCCATCCTTCGTTCTGGCGCATGGTTTATATGATCAGGCATTATTCGAGCATGGTAGAGGGGATGCCCTTCACTTTGAATCACCTGATCGGGATGTACAGCCCTCACCTCCTTTGCGGAGGTTTAATCAGGATTCGTCGTCGAGCATCTCTTTACGCCTGTACTGAGGAGTTTGAAGATGACGGGTGGTTGAGTCAATTTATCCAAGTGAGGACATCCGATCTGATCCCGACGGAAGGAATGCCATTTATCGAGAAGTGGAATACCGCGCGTAAGTGGATGCAGAGCTTCTGCTTCTCTTTGGTGGTTTCTCCTTGTGTTTCTAACTCTGTCGTTTCTTCTATGTCCTTTTAGCCGAGACGGTCTACCCTGGGGCGGTGTCGGATCTGCGGGATTGGGTCGGCCGTTTGTACTTGTCTTGCCCGTACAACGATCACGCATGGTGGGATCTGTCCCGAGCCCGAGGGGAGGCAAAAGATCATGGTGAGTCTCGAGTTCTTGTCGTACCTGCACATCCCATTGCAATTTTCTGGTGAAGGCTCTTCCCTTTCCTTGGCCCTAACCCTTATACTTATGCAGGTCTGGGAGGGGTCTTACTGATAAAGGAAGCGTCGCCCGTCGGAGGAGATATCCGAATGCTTGACGAGGAGAAGAAAAGGCAGATGGATGCTCCGATCGACCTGTCGGAGCCGAAAAGGACCAAAGTTGAGGAATCCAAGGTCGATTTATCAATTCTGGCTTCAGTCGCGGCGGGAAATTCTCGCGCTGAAGGTGAGGTAGAAAACAGTCCTTCGCCACCCTTCGAAGGTCGTCTGGGATCGGTTGTTCCTCGGGTCGAGGAGATGAATGCCTGCAGACAGGAATCTGATGCTGTTGCGGCCTGTTATCATAGTGATGAGACAACGTATGGAGTATCGAGTACCGGTTTTGACCCGGCGGGTGGCCGGAGTCCTTCGCGAGCCGGGATGTCTTCAGCAGTCGCTTTGAAGGAACTTCAATCAGGGACCCATGATGAACGAGGGCCGGGCATTCAAACTGACCCTGTTGGTTCATTAGTAATCATCGATTCCCCAAAGGGGGAATCACCTCGACCTCCCGGAGCGCGAGGGGAACCTTGTAAGGATGTTCCCGAGGCGGGTGCATTGGTCGAAGGTGGAGACGTACTTGGGGGTCCGACGATCGTCCTCGAGGGTAGCTCCGGGGTCAACGCTCCCTCAATTATTGGCGAGATGGGTAGGCTTTGCGCGCGGTAAACTCCTTTATTGCTTTTCTGTCATTTTGGGCCGTTCCGATCTATGATTCCTTAATCCTTTTTATGCTCTTTCAGGCCGAAATGCTTTACAGCCAAACTCTCGCTCAGTATCAGGACGAGGTGAGCCGCCGCAAGCATGAGAAAGTCATTTTAACCGAACAGGTTATTCATTTTTCATCCCTGCCATTTTCTTGGACCTCTGCGGGAGTCTATTGCTTTTAACTCTTTGGGCACCAACTTGTGCAATTTGAGAGGGAGACGCTTTCACTAAAAAGGGAGCTCCGGTCCAGGGATGCTAAGATCTTCGCGCTCAGCCGCCGCATGGATGAGGTGACTACTGAGAGGGACAACCTTTCGAGGAGGGTTTCCTCGGTTGAGCGCCAGCTTCTAGACGCGAAGGAGGATAGTGGCAAGCACAAGGATCTTCGTTCTGTGCTGGTGGCTGCATTACTTCGGATCAGAGCTGAGGCCGAGGCGCTTGTATCTCTACATGGGGGAGAAGCTGCTTCTGAAGATTTTTGCATGGAAAAGGCCTTCAGAGTGTTAGGCCCGGCTTTGCCTCGAGCTGCGAGTCGTGTTTGGCCAGACCCTCAAAGATTAACCACTGAGCGCACATTGGAAGGCGGCTCAAGCGGTGTTAGAAGAGGGGGCGGACCTCCGGAGAGAGGGAACACCATTGATAAGGGGCCGTCCAGGGATCTGTAGGCTCAATTTATGTCGTTCTTTCCATTGTTTTTCTTGCCTTTATATGGAGTTTTAATTTCGGAGTATGTAGAAAGAGAATAACCTCGTGAATTTATTCCCTTTATCGGTGAGAGCTTAGAATTTTTAGTGTAGCTTTGCAGCCCATTCTGGGCTGGTTGATGTGATCCCCGCCGAGTGTTGCCGCGGGGGTTTTGCGCCTTCACGCTCTGGCTGTTTTCTCATTTATTTTGGGATCTGGTTCCTGAGTCATACTGCGACTCGAGCTGTAATCAATCCCTGAGCTTCCAGGTTCCCCCGATCGGCGACGGTGGTATTCGTGCCGTGCTTTCAGGCGTTTTGCAATTTTCTTGGAGCTAGTCTCCGAGCCGGGAACCTGACTCAGGTTTGATATATCCTGGAGCCCTTTTTGTTTGAGTTGGAGATAATGGTCTTTGTTCCGTGCCTGAGGGCGTGCTATAATTCTCGGGTCCAGTCTCCGAATCGCGTCGCGATTTGAGCTCCAATTGGCCTTTGAACCTTTCGGAGGCTCCGGTTGGCGATAGTGTTTTTTGTTTCCCGCCTTTGGGCGCTTGGTGATTTTCTGGGTCCAGTCTCCGAGGTGCGTTGCGATTCGAGCTGTAATCGACCCTTTGATCTTACTGGAGGTTCCGGTTGGTTATAGTGTTTTTTGTTTCCCGCCTTTGGGCGCTTGGTTGTTTTCTGGGTCCAGTCTCCGAATCGCGTTGCAATTCGGGCTGTAATTGACCCTTGAATCTCATTTGAGCTTTCGACCTGTGGTGGTGGCCTTTCTGCTGCTTGGTCATTGAGACCTTTCAGTATTAGGTCCGGAGGCTTGCTTTAGCCGGTGACTAATGGCACTTACGCTATTTGGTCGTAGAGACCTTTCGATATAAGGCCTGGATGCTCGCTTAGCCGGCAACAATGGCCCTTACGCTGTTTGGTCGTAGAGACCTTTTGATATGAGGCTCGGAGGCTTTGCTTAGGTTAACTATTTTGGATCCGGTCTCCAAATCGGGTCACGATTCGAGCTCACTTTAATCCTCAAGTTGTCAATTTTCAAGCCGGCGACAATGGCTCTTACACTGTATGGTCGTAGAGACATTTTGATGTGAGGCTCGGAGGCTTTGCTTAGCTGGCGACAATGGCACTTACGTTGTTTGATGTGAGGCCCGGAGGCTTTTTGTAGGCTTTGTTTCCTCTCGTTAAGGTCTTATTGATTATTTTGCCTGACCCGTCATCGGTTCTAAAAGAACCTCGATTTCAAGTCATAGTCGGCAATGTTTTGAGCACCTCAGAAGGTTCATAGCCCATAGGTCGAGTAGATCGACGCTTTTGCGATTTTGGAGCCGACGTGGCCGGGACTCGTTTTTTTCCTGTTGAGGGAAGCCTGTGTTTAACCAGTTCTTTCTGAAGTAGATTCGGAGGATTTTTTAGCAACAGTCGGGCGTCCCCGAGTCGTGTTTTTCGGGTTGTAGCAGCCGTTTCGACCGGAGTCGTGTGCGTTTGGCCTGGGCCATTTTTGATCCCGAGAAGCAGTTTTAAGTGTCTACGCCGAGGATATGCCCTTCAAGGATTCTTACAAATGCGACGTATAGCCTAAACTGTGGGATTTTCATGCCTGTTGAGGTTTTACAGTTTTCCATGCCTGTTGTGGCCTTACATAGTATGGAGAATAGATCTGGTTTTGCCGCGGCTGCCCGTTAGGGTCTTACAATTTTGTATTTTCCAGCGCGTGGCGATTGGCGACAACCTCTGAGAAATCGAGTTTGCTTGAAGACAGCTTTTCGTGAGCTCGGAGTTGTTTCCGGGGCTTGGTGAGCCCGGAGTTGATATTTGGGGCTTGGTGAGCCCGGAGTTCCGACCTTGGGGTCGTGCAAGCTGTCAAATTACTTATTTTGAGTCTCCGAGTATATCGGACTCGTTTGATGGAGAAGTATTTTGCTGCGAATATGTTGAGACAATCTTTCTTGAAACATGAAATGCCGAGAAAATATCTTTTATTGCCTTGGAGCAGATGTAGGCCGTGATGAGAATGCCGAAAAATATATTCTTTATTGCTCGGCGTAGATAAAGGCTGCAAGTAAATATAGTCTTGTTTCCATGAGCTTTACCATCATGGGCTCGGCTCCTCAAAATTGTTTGGCCTGACGTGTTGCCTTTGTCAGAAAAGCCCTTTCAGCAGAAATTCGTTCCGGGGTGAGAGTCTGTTTTTGTGGAAGAGAGGGCGATGTTCGATCGTGGGCTCCCACGGGTATTTCACGATTGGAGGCCCTAACAGTAATATCGCTTGAGCATCGACACATTCCAGTTGCTCAGGAGCTGCTCGCCTTCCATGGTGCCCAGCTTATATAAGCCTTTGCCAATGATTCCGAGGACGCGATACGGCCCTTCCCAATTCTGGCCTAGTTTCCCTTCATTGGGATTTCGGGTGTTGAGAGTAACCTTCCTCAGGACCAAGTCCCTGATGCTGAAATATCTGAGGTTCGTTCTCCGGTTGTAATATCTTTCGATTTTCCACTTCTGGGCAGCCATCCGAACTAGCGAGGCCTCCCGCCTCTCGTCGAGTAGTTCGAGGGCTGTTGTCATGGCCTCGTGGTTTGTCTCCTCGCTAGCATATCAGAATCTAGCGCTTGGCTCTCCGACCTCTACCGGTATTAATGCTTCAGCGCCGTATACTAGAGACAAAGGCGTTTCGCCCGGCTTGATTTTGAAGTCGTCCGATATGCCCATAATATCTCGGGTAGAGTCTCTCGCCACTTTCCCATGGAGCTCTCTAATTTCTTCTTCAGGTTTAGGATGATAGTTTTATTTGTGGATTCGGCCTGGCCGTTTGCGCACGGATGATTCGGTGTTGAAAGGATCCTTTTGATTTTGTTGTCCTCCAGGAACTGAGTTACCTTGCTCCCTATGAATTGTCTCCCGTTGTCGCATGTTATTTCGGACGGGATCCCGAATCGGCCTATGACGTGTTCCCATATGAAGTTGATGACTTCCTTCTCTCTTATTTTTTCAAAGGCCTGCGCTTCAGCCCATTTTGAAAAGTAATCAGTCATAAACAGAATGAACCTAGCTTTACCTGGTGCCGTTGGCAAAGGGCCAACGATATCCATTCCCCATTTCATGAATGGCCATGGTGATAGGACGGAATGTAATTGTTCGCCGGGTTGGTGGATCATGGGGGCGAATCTTTGACACTTGTCGCATCTCCGGACGAACTCCTTGGCGTCCCTTTCCATGTTATCCCAATAGTAACCTGCTCGGATTACCTTTCTAACTAACGAGTCTGCCCCAGAGTGGTTTCTGCAGGTGCCCTCGTGGATCTCTCGGAGCACGTAATCCGTATCTCTCGATCCAAGGCACACTGCTAGGGGCCGTCGAACGTTCTCCTGTACAGGCCCCCGTTTTTGTCGAGCGAGAACCGGGCTGCCCTGGTTCGTAAGGCTTTTGATTCTTTCGGGTTGGCGGGCAGCTTCCCGTCCTTCAGATAGGCGATGTACTTATTCCTCCAATCCCATGTTAGGCTGGTGGAGTTGACTTCGCATGACCTTCCTCAACCACGGACTTGATTAGCTGGACCACAGCCCCGGGGAGTAGGTCTTCCTCCTCGGCGAACGACCCTAGGTTTGCCAGGGCATCAGCCTCGCTGTTATGTTCTCGGGGTACATGGACTAAGGTCCATTCCTTGAAGCGGCGCAAGGTGACTTGGATTTTATCCAGATACCTCTGCATTCTGTCT
>NW_017682912.1:0-9149 GCF_001879085.1 Nicotiana attenuata | reverse complement strand
TACGGTTTTTTCTTTTACTAACTTTTACGTTACGACGACGTTTTAAAAATTTTGTTAAAAAAAGTATTTTAAAAAATAATTTTTTAAATAACCATTTAGTAGCCTAAAAAAAGTCCCTTAACTAACTTTAGTTTCCTAAACTTTACCTTTAAGTAAAAACTTTTCTAACTCCGTTTTTGTTTTTAGTACCCGAATTTCCGGTCCCGTTAATAGTAAACACTTAAACCACAAAAATTTTGCCTAAAATACTAGGGAAGCTTAAAACGTTCATTCAAACCTGAAATTTCAGGTTGATTAGACCTCTAATTGACCACTGCTAAAGCTGTTGTTTATACATTAAATGTATATTTCTCTTTAAATACGCATCACTTACTCCTGCCATCTTCATAATACTAAACCGTCAAAACCCTTCTTCACTTTCAATTGCTTTCCTCTCCAAAGTTCTAACTCACCAATTCTCTCAAGAAATCAGCAATAATGACAAACCCACAAGACAACCCTGGAACTCCTCCACAGCCCACTCCCTCTGATTCATCTACCCCTCCTCCACCTAGCACAACTCCCAAACCCAGGCTGAGAAGGGTAAAAATGCTTGCTCGAAAAATAGTAGCTTCTGGGGCTCTTTCAAAGAAATTGAATGAGAAATTAAAGGCAAGCTAGGTCCAAGACTCTAAGTCTAACTCAGATTCTGAGTCGTACAAGTCTGCTAGTGAGGGGGAAGGACCTGGGTCTTCTGACTCTGAGAAGGCTTAAGAATCCCATTCTAAGGTAAGTTCTTCTTTGACTGAGTAATGTAGAAACTAGGTTTGTTCTGGTTGGGCCTATCAGGGATGTGGAATTACCCGAGGTAAGAAGGAGTGGAGGTAAAAAGTAAATCTTGAAAAAGAAAAAGAGAGAGAGGGTGACTGTGGTGAAGAGAGGGGAAAAGGGAAAGGAGTGGTTGATCATTCACCCACTGCTGATTTGTCTGTACCTGCTATTTGTGGGGTGGTACAAGAAAATGTTGAAGAGAGTGGTCAAGAAGTCAGGGGAAGTGGTTCTGGTAAAGCTGCTGAAGGTTAGTTAATCTAAGTTCACAGGGAGATGAACCTGGTTCATCAGTTGAAGAGACCCTAGCAGACTTTTTGAAAAAGGTAGGTACCAGTTACGATTCAAAGAAAAGGAGAACATCCACACCAAAATCCCCTAGTGCTCCTAAACCTTCCAAGAAAATGAAGGCTTCCTCCCCAAGACCTACTGAAACTTCCTTGCCAAAGGGAAGAGCCACAAGAAGCAGGGTGAAACAAAGTGAGGTTGATCTACAAAAGGCCTTAGCTGAAAGTAAGAAAAAAATGATGGATAAAGGAAAAGGGAAGGTTTCAGAGTCTTCAGAAGCTATTGAAGTTGAGGAGATGGAACAGGTCCATCAGGAGAAAGTTACAACAGTGGAGGTTCAGACCCCCAAGCCCAAAAAGCCCAAGACTTCTTCCAAGAAGTCTTCCTCTGTGTCTGAGGCTGCTGAACCTTCATTAGCCAAGAGGACAAGGTCTGCAGTGAAAAGTAAACAAGTTCAAATTTCTGAAGATGAGGAATGGAGTGGTGAAGAAGAAGAAGATGAGTCTGATGGTGAACAAGACAAGCTTTCCATGTTTGGCAAAAGAAATTTTTTGAAGGGAAGATTGCCGAAAGATTTGATGGAACCAGGGATGGTTCGTTTGGTTGACACATTGGCTGTTCAGGGCTGGAAGGACATGGTCCTTCAGATGGATGGGAGATTGGCCAGAAATGAAATTATTGAATTCATGGCAAATGCTAAAGTCAAAAATGGCAGGGTTACAAGCAAAGTCAAAGGAGTTCAAGTAACCTTTGATGCAGAGAAACTGGGAGAGATACTAGACATCCCTACTGAGGGATATGATGATTACACCAGACAGAGATGGCCAAGCCTGGATTCTCTTCCATCTGCCCTTACAATCACTAGGAACTTCTGTGATGTTGAAGGAGTGAATGAGGCCAAGTTTGTGCACAAGAGTGAAATGAAGCCACAATACAAAGTCCTTTTTGAGTTTGTCAACAAGTGCCTACTGCCAAGGCAGGAGAGAAGGCATATTGCAAATTATATGGACTTAGTCCTGATGGAGTGCCTTGAAGTGAAGGCAATACTGGCCTGCATTAACATCAAGCTACTGGACAGGGTCATCAATGGCACCAAGGCTCATGCTAACCCCTATGGCTTTATTCTGACTACAGTTCTAGATAGGTGTAATGTGCCTCTGAAGAATGGGAAATGGCCTCAAGCAAGGACTACTTTGGCATTAATACTCTGCTTTCTTGTGACTATTTAGTCAATGTCATCCCAAATGAATTTGGTTCATCCAAGAAGACTCCTATCAACAGTAAAGTCAGGGCTCTTGTTCAGGAAAGTGAAGCCAAGGATGCTGAGATAGCTAGGCTAAAGGCTCGTATGGCAGAGGTGGAATCTGAGAGGGATGCTCTCATGACTGAGCTTGCTAAGGAAAAGGAGAAGAATTATGGAATTCTTCACAATATGCTGAATCTTCTCCAACCCAAAACCAACCCTCTAGCTCCCCCAAGCCTTAGGAATTCTAGCCTTTATCTCCTGAATCTGTCTAGTACCTTCAGTGACCCGGATTAGGGATTTTTTCTTTTTTGCTCATGTTTTGGATATTTTTGTTTTCTGGTTGTGGATTGTGGTAGGAACATATCTTCAATCAATGATATCTACTGTCTTTGCTCTTGATAAATGTTAATCTTTCCTTGATAGTTTAAATATATTTGCTTGATTACTGATGATTAATCCATGATTGCACTTGCAGTTGCCCCAGTGGCCATGAGTACTTATTAAAATCAGGGACTCACACTTTGTATGCAACTTTCCGATGATGCCAAAAGGGGGAAGAGATTGTGCTTTACATATTCTGAATAAGTGATATTTATAACCTAATTAACTTGGTCCTTGATGATAAAGAATTTTCTAATTATTTTGTATTGGTGGTTAAGCTGAGTTCTTACAGGATCCAAGTAAGTAAAAAGTACAGAGTTTGTCATCATCAAAAAGGAGGAATTTGTTGGCCCAAGAACAGGTGAAGTTTTGAAGACTGACAAAATAACTCAGATATGGACCAGGTCCATCTTGAGAAGCACAGTCATGATCGACCCAAGCATGTGAGATGCACATGAAGGAGATAAATCTAACTTATCAGAAGTAATATTCCTGATCTGATCGAAAAGGTTGCACATTGGATAAGGAGAGAAAGACTCCTTACATGAAGAGAACACAATTTAAGAAGAGGATAGTGTTAGAGTATGAGATCAACTAGAACTCTTCTACGATAGAAGAGTAGCATCTGTATCCCAGTTAATCTCTAATTACTAACCCAATAAATATTAGTGTTGTTCTCTTTTACAGGTAATGCACATAAGCAGAAGTTAAACTTAAGTTGAGAGCAAAAGAGCAAGGCAATTTTACAAGCAATTTATGTGTGATTCAAGCGTGCAATCCTGAAGCTACTTGAACAAGATAGAAGAACTAGTTCCAAGTGTCTATCTTTTATTCTAGTTCAACTTTAGTAGGTGATTTAACATTGTACCTTTCAGCTTTTATAGAAGCAATTGTATTAGGTACCTTGAGTGTTCAAGTTAGAGTTAACTTGAAGTTGGCGCAGCAGTTGAAGCTGTGTGCCACAACGGGATTATAGTTAATCCTTAGATTTACAAAGAGTTTTGTAAATGCTGTTTTGGCTCAGTGATTTTAGTGGAAGTTTGGGAAAATCCTTCTAAGTAGTAGGTCGTGGTTTTTTCACCTTTTGATCCAGGTGTTTTCCACGTAAAAATCTCTGTGTTCTTTATTTTCTTTACTTCTTATTCCGCAAACAGTAGTAGTTGGAACACATAGAAGAACTAGGTCCTTCTATAGTTCAGTTAAGCGAAAATTGGGTACCATACAAATCACCCCCCCTCTTGTGTGGTATTGAAGTATAAAACATCAAGAAGAAAAACAACTTCACATGGACCCCGAACGCCAATGGGCTTTGGAAGAACTTAAGCGATATCTATCGAGCCTGCCATTGCTCCACACACCGAAGGCAAATGAGCAACTATACCTGTACATGGCAATATCAGAGATAGGAGTCCTAGTTCGGGAAGAACAAGGTACGCAATTTCTAATTTATTACGTTAGCTGGACCTTAGGTGAGGCCGAAACTAGATACCCTCACCTAGAAAAATTTGCGCTCGCTTTGCTAAGCGCCTCTAGGAAAATGAAACCGTATTTTCAGTGCCATCCTATATGTGTTTTGACAACTTACCCATTGCAAAATACAATGCATAAACGCGAACTCTCGGGATGATTCGCCAAATGGGCTGTGAAATCATCGGGTACGATATTGAATATCGACCCCGGACAACCATTAAGTCTCAAATTTCATATATTTTGTGACCGACTATACGCGAGCCCTAATGCCCGAGGTCGAAAGAGAGTTGTTGGGGAACTCGGGGACGTCTTCGGGACTCTCGACCCTCTTTACGGATGGTGCCTCAACGCAAAGGGGTTTGGACTTGGCATCATACTGAAGACACCCACAGGCAATGTAGTTAGACAATCCATTAGAACTGTGATATTGACATACAACGAGGCCGAATATGAGGCCATCATTGCACGTCTCAAACTGGCCAAAAGCTTGGGGGCGGAGGTGATCGAAGCTAAGTGCGACTCCCTCCTTGTGGTGAACCAAGTTAATGGAATGTTCGAAGTCATAGAAGAAGGAATGCAAAGGTACCTAGAGAAAATGCTGGTAAAATTACTTCAGTTCAAAGAGTGGACTTCGTAGCACGTACCTTTAGATCAAAATAGGGAGGCTGATGCCCTTACGAACATAGGGTCGTCGATCGAAGACAACGAGCTCAAATCGGGGGCAGTCGTACAGCTCATGATATCAGTAGTAGAAGAAGGTCACGCCTAAATAAACTCCACAAACTTAACTTAGGATTGGAGAAACAAATACGTAGAGTATTTGAAGACCGGGAAACTGCCCTCAGATCCAAAAGAATCGAGGACCTGCGTACAAAGGTAGCCCAATTCAGTTTGTCCGAGGATGAAACCTTGTTTAGAAGAATGTTCGATAGCACGCTAGCAATATGTCTGGGACCGGGAGATACCGAGCATGTTCCGAGGGAAATCAATGAGGGCACCTGAGGAATCACTGGTTCGGAAGGTAATCAGAGCCGGCTATTACTGGATCGACATGGAAAAAGATATGTAGGAGTTCGTATGAACTCCTGTATTCATTCTTGTCACCATGGCTATTCATGAAGTGGGGAATGGACATCATTGGCCCTCTTCCATGGGCACCCGGTAGGCTCAATTTATATTATTTATGACTGACTATTTTTCTAAGTGGGTTTAAGCATAGGCATATGAGAAGGTCAGGGAGAAGGAAGTCATCGATTTCATTTGGGACCACATCATATGTCAGTTCAGAATGCCATCCGAAATCGTATGTGAAGATGGGAAACAATTTATCGGCAACAAAGTGACCACGTTTCTCGAGGATCATAAGATCAACAGGATCTTGTCAACACCTTATCACCCTAGTAGGAATGCACAAGCCGGATCGACCAACAAAACCATACTCAAAAACCTCAGAAAAAGGTTAAACGATGCTAAAAGAAAATGGAAGGGAGTCTTACCCGAAGTCCTATGCGCATACCGCACGACATCAAAGTCCAGTACCGGGGCCACCCGTTCTCACTGGTTTACGGCGCTGAAGCTCAAATACCGGTCGAGGACGGTGAACCAAGTGTCAGATTCCGATACGCAATAAAGGAATCAAATGACGAGGCCATGAGTACGAGCCTGATGCTATTAGACGAAAGGCGCAAAGTCGCACTAGTCCAGTTGGCCGCCCCAAAATAGCGGATCGAGAGGTATAACAATCGAAGGGCCAACCTTCGATACATCAATATTGGAACTAGGTACTAAGGAAGGTCACATTGAACACCCGGAATCCGAACGAAGTGAAGTTTTGGTCCGAACTGGGAAGGACCGTACCAAATTCTCGAGGTCACCGAGAAACGATCCTACAAGCTCGGAATGATGAATAGTGAACAACTACTGAGCAACTGGAATGTAACTCACCTAAAATGATACTAATGCTAAGGTATGACCCCATTCATTTTCTTTTATTTATATTTCAGACTAACACTTGCAGGTGACCGATAAGGAGCAGTACAAAGTTTTAGGTCTAAAATCACGCGTTGTACTCTTTTTCCCTTGAACCGATTTTGTCCCAAATGAGTTTTCCGGCATGGTTTTTAACGAGGCAACAGTGGATCGTTCTAACTTAGAATAGAAGGTTGGTCATGAATCAGTGTTTAAGATCGCATCAGCACTATCCGAGGCTTCTTTCTATGATCAACTTCGAATACTTGGGGGCATTGCCCTCGAATATTAATTTAGCAAGGAAAAGTACTTCGTAATGGTAGGGTTTTTATAGGTAGGATTTATTGTAAGGGCCAAACGGTCAAACGAACCATGCTCGCATACATTTCTCGAGCCCTGGCATAAAGCATGTATGCATGTATAACTGTTGTCGCACCCCCTTTTTTCCCTCCCCTTTTTACGGGGGAAGAAAGGTCCGGGTTTCGACATTCATGGGGGGAGGGGTAATAACTCGTTTCCTTTTGGGAATTAGGTATTTTGAAGAGTTGACACCTAACAGTTTATGGTGCGTTAGGGCACTAGAGTGATTAACTCTTGGATTAGTTTGCATTACCTGAGATTTAGGGTAAGGGCTCGAAATAACCTTGAGGGGAAGGTGTTAGGCACCCCTCTCGGTCCACAATTGCGGGTCCCGGCCGAACTTATACTTGTGAATTAGTCCTTTAACAAATAAGTAGTTGAAACAAATAATTGCAAATAAAGCATGTTGGACATTGTATGACTCAGATAATAAGACAAAGGATTTGAACAAGTTGTGTACACGCAAAAAATAAAGTTTTAAGCAAAAGGAATTTGGGAAAGGAGGGGTCCTAGGTTGGTTAGCCTACAGGATCACCCCACGCAATGCCCGATAAACACTCCTCAATGAGGGGCTAAACGTGACATTAGCGCGTAGTCAGCATATCCCGTTCTACCCAAATCCCTCCCCTTGGTCATAGCCTAAAGCGTTCTAGTAACCTCGACAATGCCTATGCGTGCACTACCCGCCCCTTCCTCGTGGTCTTGGAGGTATTTTAGGACCTCTAAATCTAGGCAGTTCTAGACAACCCCTAATGTGTTTAAAAGGAGTAAATTCTAGGCGACATGCAAGAACACGTAGGACTTAACTGATAAATGCAGCAAAAGCAGTCAAGAAGCCCAGGTTTACCTCCATAAATAATGCACATAAACAGCACGTCTTAAACATAAACAAGAGTAGTTTTTGTTAGAGAAATGACCTAAACAAGATATCTAAGTGGATGTTAATGCCCGGAGAAATGCAACCTTATTTTTTATAAACTTGACAGTAAGGTCCTAATCAGTTTGCCTACTGATTTTAAACCTGTTAAGTCTAGACAGCTTAAAAATAGCAAAAATACAGTTTCAGATTTTCAGAATTTAAAATCGCCTTACAGGCTTGCCTAAACGTAGAACAGTGATGTCCTAAGAGCATGATAACTACGTTGATACAGTAGAAGAGTGAACAGTTTTTAAAACGGACTCTTGAGTTCCTATAGGCATGCTTTCCAGCGGTAGTGAATGAAGACAGTGTTTAAAAGACTCATTAAAGAAAGCAAACATTTGATTAAACCAGTTCAAAAAGGAACTAACATGGATTAACTGACTTGTGTAACTGAATTGATTTTAATTCTATAGGCAGAATTTCTGATTTTATTCCCTATAAGCATGATATCTAGTTGTTAAGAGCTGATGTTAGAAACTTATAGGCATGATTTCTAGTGGAAAACAAATGTGAATACCCGTTGTAACAGAAATTGAACTTGATCACATTCCAAGGCATGGTATCAATTACAAAGCCATTAAAGTCCTATAGGCATGATTTCTATTATTGGAACCATTTAAACCTTATAGGCATGGTTACTACTATGGTAAAACAGACATAGCAAATGTATTAACAAGATCCTACAGGCATGGTTTCTACCCGTATTACCCCATAAATATATATAACTACCCACACTTTTCACTAATCACCCCAATATTTGTCTACAAATAATTATTACAGACCAACTAAATAAATTACACAAAATAGATAAAAGAAAAGAAGAAGTTACACTATTGGGAGCCTGAAGCAGGCCCAAATGATCTCCCGAACCTCGAATAGCCTCAAATGCCAAATTCCATAGACAATGTCATTGTCTAGGTACGTCAGAGTTCCCTAAGGATCTCAAGGATCCCGAGCAGTGCTCACGCCTAGACTTTATAGCCAAAACTGAGTAAGTGCAGCGTGGAAGAGCCAGCTCCAGTGCATCAGAGTTCAGAGGGATCTCATAGGGATCCCAAGGCAGTCACACACTGGAGGGGTGGAACTTAAGGACCTAAGAGTAGAGTGGGAGTGCTTGGCATGGTTTTGAAAAGGTTTTGATAGAAAGTAGTATTTGAAAAGACTCAGTAGTTTTACAAATGAGAGGATTGTTCAGTAAAATAGTTTTAACCAAAGTTGTGTAACAACGGACCACACATAAAGCCAAACAGGTTCAGCAACACTCAAGTAATAAACCTCCATACAGGGGTAATTGGGGCTGGGAGCACACAATACAAGTAAACGGCATTCTTTGCAATTGAGGGGGTAGTTAACAATGGGTTCAGGGGTGCTAATTAGGACATAGTGACAGAATTAGATATGCTTTTGGGGGTCATGGGATTAGGGATAACTAATGATATAACACAATAGGAACTCCAGAACCAACATAGAATCAAACAACTTAGAGTAACAAAATCACTTTGCAAAGAGAGGTTCAGACTGGATACCAAATGAACCAATATTCAAGACAAGGTAGAGTCAAGTTTAAACAAACTACTAGTTCATAAGACCTGCTGATTTTAGAAGTCATAAGACATAACTAGGTCCATTACATGTTGAGCAGCAAAACAAAAGATAGAAACAGATTAAGAATATGATTAACTGAAGCAGTATGAAACACATTGGTTT
>NW_017682911.1:8474-9151 GCF_001879085.1 Nicotiana attenuata | reverse complement strand
TTTACCCAATGCTGTGCTGTGTGCTCCAACTGCCTTAGCCAAGGCATTCTGTGTCTCCATCATTTTTTCCTGGTTGGCCAGGATCTTCTTCAGTGTCTTACTCAATAGAAGGTAGGGATCTCAACTGTGGAAGGGGCTGACTGTGCCTGAACTACAGTGGCCAAGTTTGACAACTTGGATGTCGCAGCTGACATCCAGTTGTTCAAAATGGCTAGAGACTGAGCAAGATGGTGGGCAGTGAACCTGTGAGTCTTCAATGAAGGGACATTTGGGTCAGCTGCAGTAGATGGACCAGCAATAGAAGAAGGGCCCTGAGGCAATGTCTCACTGGTAGCAGGGATGGTGGAAGGCTCAGTGGACTGCTCAATAACCGCTGGCTCCTCAGACTGGCCAGGTGCGGTGGAAGTGGATGCCTGAGGCTTTTTGGACCTCTTTGGGTTGTCGGGACCCAACTGACTGTACCATGATTAGGGGGCCACTGGATCTACCTGGACATCAAATCTCTTCTTCTTTACCTTCAATTCTCTGAAGTACAGGAAAAGAGTGTTCAGGAAGGGGTAGTTTGTGTTGGTCTCCTACCCGACCGTAGAAATCACTCTTGACATGATGTTGCCCACATTCAGAGGAAAACCAGCCATAATAGAAGCCACTAACACTGCACGAGGAATAGGAACTGT
>NW_017682911.1:0-6270 GCF_001879085.1 Nicotiana attenuata | reverse complement strand
GTACTTAGCATTCACCGTTTTTGGACAAAATACTCTTAATCTCCCGACTTTGAGACTTCCACTTGCCCGCTAGCTTGTGGATGATAGGGGGTGGTCACTTTGTGGTTAACTCCATACTTAGCAAGCAATGAGTCGAAAGCCTTGTTGCAAAAATGGGACCCCCCATCACTAATAACGGCCCGAGGAGTACCAAACCTCGTAAATATACTCTTTTTAAAAAATGCTACAACACTTCGGGCTTTATTGTTGGGTAGAGCCACGGCTTCCACCCATTTTGAGACATAGTCCACCGCCACGAGAATGTAAGTATTACCACAGGAGCTCACGAACGGACCCATGAAATCGATGCCCCAAACATCAAAAATATCCACCTCAAGAATTGTATTGAGGGGCATCTCATCCTTCTTGGAAATACCGCCCCCCCTCCCCCCACCCCCCGTGATGGCCACCATAGGGAGAAGAGTGACAAGCCTCCAATATGCTCATTTGTTCACTTTCCGGTACACATCTTCTTATCACTCCATCCGTGCAAATTCTAAACAAATACGGATTATCCCAATAGAAATCCAAACTATCCCGCTTGAGTTTCTTCCTTTGGTTGGAAGAGAGCTCACGCGGGACGTTACCACTCACAATGAAGTTGGCGATGTCCGCGAACCATGACATTTCACACCTAGAAACAGAAAGAAGCTGCTCGTCAGGGAACCTATCATTAATCTCATACCATCACTTGGTCTCCCATCTTCCTCTAATCGGGACAAATGGTCTGCAACTTGATTCTCGCTTCCCTTTCTATCCACAATCTCTAAATCAAATTCCTGAAGGAGTAGCACCCATCTCATCAATCTTGCTTTCGAATCCTTCTTAGTCATCAAATACCGAAGGGCTGCATGGTCCGTGTGTATGATCACCTTTGCCCCCATAAGGTAAGGTCGAAATTTCTCCATCGCGAACACAATAGCTCCTTTTCTGCCACTGTGTAGTTTCTCTGGGCCTCATTCATAGTCTTGCTAGCATAATACACAGGATGGAACATTTTGTTGATCCTATGGCCTAGCACCACCTCAACCGCTACATTACTCGCATCGCACATAAGTTCAAAAGGCAAATACCAATTAGGTGCGGTGATTATAGGAGTTGTTGTCAACTTGTGTTTCAATAGCTCAAAAGACTCCATGCACTTCTCATCAAAAATAAACTTGACATCCTTCTCTAACAACTTGCAAAGCGGGTTCACAATTTTTGAAAAATCTTTAATGAATCGCCGGTAGAACCCGGCATGACCAAGAAAACTCCTCACCCCTTTGACAGAAGTAGGGGGAGGGAGCCTTGAGATAACCTCTATTTTTGCCTTGTCAACTTCAATTCCTTGCCTTGAGATTTTGTGACCCAATACAATTCCCTCTTGCACCATAAAGTGACATTTCTCCCAGTTGAGCACAAGGTTGGTTTCTTCACATCTTGCCAAAACCCTATCCAAGTTCACCAAACATTCTTCAAATGAATCTCCCACCACGCTGAAGTCGTCCATGAATACCTCCAAGATATCCTCCACCATGTCGGTGAAAATTGCCATCATACATCTTTGGAAGGTCGCTGGGGCATTACATAGTCCGAATGGCATTCTCGAGAAAGCTAACGTGCCATAAGGACATGTAAAGGTTGTCTTCTCCTGATCCTCCGGGGCAATGAGAATTCAATTATACCCCGAGTAGCCATCTAGAAAACAATAAAAGGCCCGGCCCGCAAGACGATCAAGCATTTGGTCCAAGAATGGTAGTGGGAAATGATCTTTTCTTGTCACCTTGTTCAGCTTTCTATAGTCCATACACACTCTCCAACCCGTAACTGTCCGAATACGAATCAACTCATCGTTGGCATTGGTCACTACCGTCATTCCACCCTTCTTTGGTACACATTGGACCGGAGAGGTCCATGAACTGTCCGAGATCGGGTAAACCATACCGGCGTCAAGCCACTTGATAACCTCTTTCTTTACTACTTCTTCCATCACCTCGTTCAATCTCCTTTGATGTTCAAGAGATGGCCGTGCATCCTCCTCCAAGATGATCTTATGCATGCAAAATGCGGGGCTTATTCCCCTGATGTCCGCCAAAGTCCATCCTATTGCCTTTTTTCGCTTTTGAAGCACCTCCACAGTGGCCTCAACCTGCAAGTTAGTAAGGCAAGAAGAAAGAATAACTGGAAGAGTAGAATTAGAGCCCAAGATTCATACCTGAGGTGTGGAGGAAGTGGTTTCAACTCCAACACCGGTGGCTCCTCAATTGATGGCTTGGTTGGCGGAGTTTTGCAATTTTCAAGATCCAAAGATAGTTTCCTAGGCTCATATGAATATGAACCCATTCCATGCAATGCATTCACGCACTCCACTCTACCGGCATCATCATTGGCATCCATGTTAAGAAGCACGGCTTCAAGAGGATCTTCAACATTAATCAAAGCACTTGTGTCATCCACTATCACCGCCGTGACAATCCACAAATGAACACACCTCCGTACTATTGGGTTGCCTCATTGACTTGCACACATGAAATACCACCTTCTCATCACCCACACGGAATGTTAACTCCCCTGCTTCCACATCAACCAATGCCTTCCCCGTAGCTAGGAAAGGTCTTCTAAGAATAATAGGCACTTCGAAATCCACTTCGCAATCCAATATGACAAAGTTGGCCGGCAATATGAATTTGTCCACCCGGACAAGCACATCGTCGATTATACCTAAAGGCCTCTTCATCGACCGGTCCGCCATTTGAAGTCTCATTGAGGTTGGCCTAGGTTGCCCAATTCCCAAAGTCTTGAAGACTAAGTGCGGCATCAGATTAATGCTAGCCCCCAAGTCACATAGGGCCATAGCAAAGTCCGCACTTCCGATAGTGCAAGGAATAGTGAAAGCTCCAGGGTCTTCTAGTTTCGGGGCCATAGAATGCACAATCGCACTAACTTGGTGCGTCATCTTTATTGTTTCACACTCCATAGAACGCTTCTTAGTGACTAAATCCTTCATAAATTTTGCGTACCCAGGCATTTGTTCAAGTGCCTCCACTAAAGGAACATTGATTGTGAGGCTCTTCATCATGTCTATGAATTTCTTGAACTGATTGTCGTTCTTTTGCTTTGCTAACCGCTGAGGATATGGTGGAGGTGGTCTAGGCAAGGGTGCCTTTGCCTTGGTCACCGCCGGCTCGGGAATATCAATAATGTGTTCCCTAGACGGGTTCACGGTATCTCGAGTCTCTACCCCGGCCTCATCATCAATATCAATCCGCACATCATTTGTCACTTTTGGTTCAACCACATTGTCAACATTCAAAGGTGCATCATCATCATGCAACTCAATTTCATCATTCACAACTTGATTCTCAACCGAGGCATGCACATCACCGCCTCTTCCACTCCTAGTTGTACCGCCATCACATGATTGTTACCCCCTTTCGGGTTCACTACCGTATCACACTTGGTAGCGCAACTTTTAGGCGGGTATTTAAAGCTTGAGAGATTTGTCCCATTTGCACCTCTAGGTTCCGGATAGATGTGTTATGCGAAGCCAATTGTGCATCAGAATCTTGGTTCTTTTTCATCATCTGCTCGAACATCATTTCTATCCGTCCCATATCACTTCCAGAAGAACTAGACCCTTGTGACTGAAAGGGGGGTGGATTGTTTGGTTGTTGGAACATGGGGGGCCTTTGAAAGCCTTGCCCCCTACCACCATTATTCCACCCTCCTTGATTGCTATTGTTGTTGTTCCAATTGTTGTTGTTCCCATTCCAATTGCCTTGGTTATTACCTTGATTACCCCAATTGTTGTTTTGATTGTTATTGTTCCAATTGTTGCCACCCTGTTGTTGATTATTGTTATTCCAATTGCCGCCTCCTTGTTGATTGCCCCAATTGCCTTGGGGGCGCCATTGTTGATTTCCTTGATTTCCTCTATTTCCTTGGTAGTTATTGACATATTGGCACTCCTCACTTTGATCATCAAAACACTCGTTCGAATAACCACCACCATCATTGTTGTTGTCAAACTGCTCACCGTTACCTTGAGGTTGTTGTTGCCCTCTTTGCCTCCTTTTTAGCATAGAAACATTCTCCATTGCATTGACTTGGCGTGGGTGTTGTACTTGTTGCAATTGCGCCTTCGCCAACTGATTCACTGTTGTTGTAAGTTCGGCAATAGCTTGGCCATGATCACTCAACTCCTTGTGTAAATGGATGACCGTGGGGTCACCTTGGGGTACATTCGCTGGGCTTTGCCATGCCGAAGAGGTGTCCGCCATTTCATCAAGTACATCACATGCCTCTTGGCAAGAAAGCTTCATGAAGTTCCCACCGGCCAACTGGTTCACAATGCATTGATTTGTGGTGTTGATGCCCCTATAGAAAGTCTGTTGGATCATCGCCTCAGTCATGTCGTTGTTAGGGCATTCCTTCACCATTGTTCTATATCGCTCCTAGATCTCATGCAATGGCTCCGTTGGCATTTGCTTAAAGGCTAGAATCTCGTCCCGAAGAGCCGCCATATGACTTGGAGGAAAGAAATTGGCAATAAATTTGTCCGCCAATTCATCCCATGTGGTGATAGAATGATTTGGTAACCTTTCTAA
This sequence comes from Nicotiana attenuata, assembly GCF_001879085.1. NCBI lineage: Eukaryota > Viridiplantae > Streptophyta > Magnoliopsida > Solanales > Solanaceae > Nicotiana > Nicotiana attenuata. Next base: position 1,642 of record NW_017682911.1, on the reverse strand, counting down.
CCAGTCCAACGCTTTACCCCGAAGAGAAAACGGGAAAAGCCTCAATCTCAACGCATCCTCTGACACGTTTGTTTGTTTGCTGCCCCAGCAAGTATCTACGAACCCCTTCAAGTGCTTGTATGCATTTTGGTCGGAGGCGCCCGTAAAATATCCCCTTTGCTCGAGCAAGGTCAACATGACATTTGTGATTTGAAAGTTCCCCGCCCGGATTCGGGGAGGAACGATGGCACTTGCGTACCCTTGATTAGGAATAACTCATGGGATCGCTCTTGGTGGTGGCGGAGGAGGGTCTGGAATAGGATTGTTGTCATGTACATTAGCATTGGCATTTCGACCTCTCCGTGGTACTTGAGGTACCGGAAGCTCATCTTGCTCAACATCTTCAACCTCCTCCCCCGCCAAGGCATTTCCAAGAGGGTCATTTCCGTTTAGAGCCATGTGTACCTGATGGATCAACACAAACAAAATTAGTAAAAAGAAGGAAAGAGAAGCAAAACACAAAACTAGCTACCAAATAGTCAACACCGTAAGCTCCCCGGCAACGGCGCCAAAAAGTGATTAGGTCGCAGCGGACTCAACCTTTGGAAGAGTGGGCGCTAATACTTTTACCCAATAGTGGTATCGGGGTCAATTTCCACAGGGAGCTAGGAAGGGAGTTGGATATTTGTTTAGCCTAGAAATGCGAGTTTTCTTCTAATTGATCTTCTATCATTTTTGGGTTTTTTTTGTGATTATCAACTACAATTTAACAACTACTAATTATAACTAAATTATGCTAAGATATTAAGTCTAGGTTGTATGCAAGATAGAGAAAAGCACTAGGGTCGTGGCATTTACCTAGGTGGTCAACTAACGGGTAGAGATTCCTAATACAAGAATGATGATTATGGGGCTTATGATATAACCGTTGCACGATAGCACTCACTCTCACACCTCTCGGTAGAAAGAATGATTTTGCCCAATTGACTCTCTCGAGACCAATTGGGTAGGCTAACAAACCAAGCAACTTAGGGTTCAAGTTGGGTAATTACTCTCTCGAGGTTTTACCCGTTAATTGGGACTACCATTCTCATTGATCCATCCCAATTCCTTGTTGGGTTAATTTTGGGAGTCATAGACACTCTTTCTCAAGAAGAGTCAAGACCCACAAAGCTAGACTTAGTGTTTGCAACCACCAAATCCAAGTGAAAACATAAAATTAACCCAAATATCAAACACCCAACATCATTCAAGCATTAAACAATCATACCCATTAATTACCCACACTAGGGTTGAGCCACAACCCTAGCTTATGGGTTTAGCTAGCCATGATAACAACAGAAATTGAAGAAGAAATAGATAAAATGAACATATTAATCAACTAGAATGTAAATCTACAAGAATCCACGTTAAACAAGATGAAAATGCCCAAAATAGGCTAAAACTTTTGTCTCACGAGTGCAGCAGCTCTCTGGTATCTAATTCGTGCCCTAAAAATGGCAAATATTCTATTTATACTAAGTTAAGAAAAACCGGACAAAAATACCCCTGCGGGGTCCGTGCGGTCCGCACGAAGTTGACACGCGGCCGCACTGGGTTGCTTGACTTCTGAGACTTGCCTTCTGAAGATGTTGACGCGGACCGCACAATGATGAAGTGCGGC
>NW_017682910.1:0-9153 GCF_001879085.1 Nicotiana attenuata | reverse complement strand
TTTCGTTTAAATGATCGATGACAGAATACTCCTTTGCTAGCACTTTCCTCTAAAGGACGTCTGGCCCTGTTTCAATGACAGGCTGCTTGGCAATGGCATCCTTACTTTGTCCTCCCAGGTGCTCAGGGGTATAGATTCTTCCTGTCCTGGTCATTCCTTTTGCGGCATCGGATTCCTCCATCTTTTCCTTTCCTTTGCGTCTAGCTTCAGCGACATAATCCCAAGGTATCTCTTTTGAGTGGAAAGGGGGTGTGGTTGATACTGTCACTATGAACGGTGCGACCACTTCTACTTCAAACGGAATAGGGGTGGCTGCGGGTGGAGCCACCTCTACCTCAAATGGAACTGATGTGGCTACCTCAACCTCGATTGGTGACTGTGTCTGTATCACAATAGGGGTAAGTGTGACTGAGGGTTCGAAGTCATCACCTCCCCGAATGAGCCCAATCATCCCCTCAGGGTCCTATTCTTCGTTCGTCTCTATCACATGTATTCCAACACCTCTATGATCAAGGAGAGGGTTGTTGCAAACATTGGGTGCGACCTCCTTTGCCTGTATAACTTTGTTGTCAATCAGTGTCTGGATCTTCTCTTTCAATGCTCGGCACTCGTCAGTGGTGTGCCCCTTCATACCGGAATGGTATGCATAAGTTTTATTAGGATTGACCCATTAGGATGGATTCTCTAGTGCCACAGCAGGAACAGGCGCGACGTATCCTGCGACTTTCAATCTTTCATATAGCTGGTCGATGGGCTCGACAATGGCGGTGTATTGTCTGGGTGGCTTGCGGTCGAAGTTGGGTCTTGGTCTTGGATAATTTTGACGAGCTGGTGGTGATTGGAAGTGGGATGGTTGGGAGTTATAGGTGTGATGGACAGTGGCTGGTTGGGAATATCTGGGAGATGAGGGTTGATATGTGGGTGGTGGTGCTTGGTACATGGGTGGAAGTGTTTGATATGTGGGTGGAGGTGTTTGATAGGTAAGTGGAGATTTCGGGCCTTGAGCCACCATTACTGCTCCGACATCTCTTTTTTTTGATATGCCGCCTGACTATAATGCTTTATTTGTGGCTTGCAACGCCTCAAAATTCGTTACCATCCCGCAGTTGATGCCTTCCTCACTCCTTTCCCCATGCTTGATGATATCGGAGAATTTATGATTTTCAATAACCATCAACCTTTCGTAATACTGCGGGTCTTGTGCTCTGACGAAGAACTTGTTCATCTGTTCTTCGTCCAAAGATGGCCTGACTTTGGCCACTTCCGACCTCCAGCGGGTAGCTTACTTGCAGAAAGTCTCAGTAGGTTTCATCTTGAGATCTGGATGTAGAAAACATCGGGTGCATTTTCTGTGTTGAACCTGAATCGGTCCATGAAATCCGATGCCATACCTACCCAATTGGACAATTTCTTGGGATCCTGGATAATGTACCAGGACAAAGCATCAACAGTAAGACTCCTTATGAAGAGTTTCATCCGGATCTTCTCGTCCTTTCCGACTCCGACAAGCTTGTCGTAATATGTCCTTAGATGAACCTTAGGATCACCAGTGCCGTCGAACATCTCGAACTTAGGAGTTTTGTACCCCTCCGGCAGTTCCACATCCGGCTATATGCATAAGTCTTCATAGTTCAACCCTTCTATCCCTTTGCCGCCTTCGACACCCTAAACCCGTCTCGTCAATTTCTTGCGTTCTTCAGCCATGTTTTTAATGAGCTGGTCCTTCTTTGAGGATTCCGGTGCATAGGATGTTGGCTGAGTAGGGTGGGGTATGGTCTCCACATATATGGGGTTGTTCTGATGAGTGCTAGGGACTTGGGTGTAGTGATGGTCGTTGGTTGAGTTTTGAGGGTCGAGAATGGGTTGTGGTGTGTTTTGGGGAGTGTGGTAAGTGGTGGTTGGTGGGTACTGAATTGGTTGGTGGTGATGCTGTGGCGGAGTTGGAATTGGTAATGGATTGAGATTTTGTGGTGGAGTTGTGTATTGATTCGATGCGGGAGGATTTTGTGGATGTTGGTTTTGTGTGTTTTGGGGAGATGTTGGGTTCTTTGTGTTCTGTTGGTTGATGTCGGGGACATTCAGGGTGAGTGATAAGTTCGCCAAGTTGCGAACCTATTCTAGCTCCCCTTGTAGCTCCAGTATCTTTTGTTCCAATCTCAGAACTAGATCATTTGGTGCCGGCGTACTCCGACCATCTGAAGTTTCTGCATTCTCAACATTTTCCTTTCGAATACTACTTAAGTCATCCATTTTTGTTTTCCCTTTGCTTTTTGTATTTCTTGGAGGAGGAGGAGGTGGAGGGCCTCTAGATCTGGTATGATACGCTGACGATCCCAGTATGAGTGAACCAACCTAAGTGGATGGGAATAATCAAAAATAAAGAAAAACAAAAAAAGGTAACAAGTCAGTGGGGATTTTGAAGTGTTGCAGTATATAAACACGTATTGCGGGAATGTAAATTTGCGTCCTAATTTGGGAGCCTCGTTGTGCCCGAGGTAGGCCTAGTGACAAATTGATTTGGACAACTTAGATGCCAACAAATGCCTCATTTCATAATATAAAAATAGACGAATCCCAAAACGACACTAAGATAATAGAAAAGATAAGTAACTACTGGCACTTGGCCTTATTACATTTTAGGAAAGAAAGTAAATCTAACCTATTTGGTCCCAGAAGGACCTTCCCCAGATTCTATCTTCCTGACTCCATCGTATAGGTCTCCCAGCTCGCTCAGACCCAGCAGCAAGTACGCTCTGGCCAGATGTCCTCTTTCAGCTCCTTCAGCGTTCTGGCAATCCTCAATCCTCTTTATGACCTTACCCTCCAGTTCCACTAATCTTGGCTCCACATATTCCAGCTTGCTATTGGAAGTGACTGCCATTTCTTTCCATTCTTCGATCAACCTCACATTCCTCTCATGTATTTCCCGGTGCTCATTCTTAGAGTCGTGGACCCTCTTGCACAGCCTGTTGTACTTGACTTGAGCTTCAGCTTCCTCGTCTATGATTCTATTCCCTCGACCGGTTCCTGGCATCACCATTCCTTTTAGATTGTCTTCTAACCACGCCGGGTAGAGAGGTTCGCACCTTGCATGATATCTGTCAGGATCAATGGTGTTCTTTTCCACAATGATTTTGCAGTGCCACATATGTTGGGCTTGGCACTTGTAAGGAACGTTGTCATCTTGAAAGTTTGCTCTGAAATGGCTCATCTTGACAACCCTTGGTACAACCTGTTTCCTGCCTGCTTGCCTCATAACTCGGATAAGGACATAAGGGTATATCCCTCTCAACCAATCAACACCAAGTGTGGAGCGTCCCTGGATCTGATGATGAATTCGTGTGTCGGGAACCATTCAAACATCCACTGCACTTGCCCCTCAGTCAGATTGTCGAAGAATTCCACCCACTCTTTGGCACTATCCGGCTGAGCAAACCTATCCGCAATGTAGGTCATCCGCTTAGGGTGATGGAAGGAAATATGGTCATTCCAAGCCCTTCGTGAAAATTCTTGGCGATACTGGCCCTTTTGAAGATGTTCTAGCAACCATAATTGCTGCAACAAGTTACAACCCTCGAAATGCTGGACCACTCTTTGACAGCGCTCCAGAGCCATGTAGATATCGGCTATGATCATGGGGACTATAGCGTATGTCTGTCCATTGATCCCCTCCATCAAAGTCTTGGCGACCATGGCCAACCTAGTGTGGATTCTTTCCTTTTTCATTGGGAACACTATCAGGCCCAGGAAGCATACAATGAACATGAACACTCTGCAGTGGATATGGCCCAGAGAAGTGAGAGAGATGTCGTCATGGTAAGTACAGAAGGACTTGATATGGCCTTACCTCTCATACAAATACTCGAAGGGTATGTAAGATTCCTTCAGGTATCTCAAGTCAGCATTTTTCTTCAACCCCATCATCTTTAAAAACCCTTTACCAGTACAGTTTTCCGGCACCAATAACCCACGGCTATCCCAAGTCAATCCCGTAAGCCCTCTAATCTCCCCTAGAAGTGGTGTCATCTCTATGTCGCCAAAACGGAACACAACCCTTTTGCTATCTCAGAATAAAGTGGCAGCCTCGATCAACCTTTTGTTTGGCTCAATGTCTAGTAGAGAAGGTAAATTGCCCAAGTACTTTCTTACGTGTTTCTTGTCACTTGAGGAAAGGTCCTCTCACCAATCTAGTAGCAATGGTGGGATGTTGCTAACCATACCGAATCTTGGGACCTCGTGCCTCATTTCCTGCAAAACAAAAGGGTTAGTCCCTTATCTCCCACCAGACTCGACTATTTATACATTCATGATTAGCATATTGCATTTAGTTCTCCAAATTAATGCACAGAACGTGGTTGTGTCCGTTGGGATTATGGAAACCCCGATGGACTTTTGGATAAGGCGCGTTTTAAAGGATTATTATGCGGACAACATATTAATCCGACTAGGTTTGACCATGATGCATGCACAATTACAGTTAGAGTAAGGTTACTATGAGGGTCTAGACTGGCACCCTCAAGCAGACAACTTGAGGGGGAAAGGTACGGAACCGTCGACTGCACCGCTGATCGACTAGTTTTACCGCAAATAAGCCTTTCCGAATATAAGGGTAAATAATTGGAAGAGCGCAACCACTCATCAAGCGTTGCTATAGGATTTTGATACGCACGAGTGGAATATGATGTGGAGTAAATGCAATAATAATAGCATGTTGTTAAGTATTTGCACGTAAGGAAATAATAAATACAATATTTAAATAATTGAAAGACGGTTACAGAAGAAGAAAACAAAAAGACATGTCAGTTTCAAAGAAATCATAAATGCTCAGAAAATAAACAATTAGTTTCAAATAAGGGAAAGAGTATGTGGGATAGAGCATGCTTGGACTAATTCATAGAAAAATAAGTTCGTTATGGTAAGAGCCTAAATGTCCCCAGCAGAGTCGCCATGCTGTCGCGCCCTCCCCCCTTTTTTCCCTCATCGCGGGGAGAAGTCCGGGTTCCGACATTTCATAGGGGTAATAACTTGTTTCCTTTTGGGAATTTGGGTTTTTGAAGAGTCGCCACCTAACGGATTATGGTGCGTTAGGGCACCTTGAGCAATTAATTCATGGACTAGTTTGCATTATCAGAGATTTAGGGTTAGGGCTCGAAATAACCTTGAGGGGAAGGTGTTAGGCACCCCTCTTGGTCCACAACGGTGGTCCCGGCCGAACTTTTACTTATGAATTAGCCCTTTTAATAAATAAATAGTTTAAACACATATTTGAAAATATATGCACGCTTTGGACATTCTATGACTCAAGTAAAGAGACAAAGGAAAGACTTGAACAAATTGCACGTATAGGGAAAAAGTAAAGTTTAAACATCGGGAATTGGGAATGAGGGGTCCTAGGTTGGTTAGCCTACAGGATGACCACACAATGCTCGGTAAAAACTCCTCAATGAGGGGCTACACGTGACATTAGCGCATAGTCATCATATCCCTACTACCCAATTCCCTCCCCTTGGTCATAGCCTAAAGCACTCTAGCAACCTTGAAAATGTCCTATGCGTGCACTACCCGTCCCTTCCTCGTGGCCCTGGAGGTATATGGGACCTCTATTTTGGACAATTCTAAACCTTCCTAAGGTTTTAAAGGATAAAAGTCTAGGCGTCAATCTAGAACAATTAGGACTGCATTTAATGAGAATAAATTACAGGCTCACAGTTACCTCCACAAATATAACAAGTAAATGCACGTCTTCAAATAACAGTCAGGTATTTAAGAGGAAATCCTAGAACATGATATCTAGGTGGCATGGATTATGCAGTATTGAATTAGGATGAAGTGTAAGAATCCTATTAAGCTTGCCTACTGATTCAAACCTATTAAATCTAAACAGTTTTAAATAACAAAACACAGCTTCATAGTTGCAGAATGTAAATCGCCCTAGAGGCTTGCCTAAGCGCAGAACAATGAGGTCCTAAGAGCATGATATCTTCATTGATGCAGTAAAGCAGTGAACCGTTCTTTAAACAGACACTTGAGATGTTATAGACATGCTTTCTAGTAGTATTAATTAAGCCAGTGCATGAAAACTCATTTACAGAAGGGGACAGTTGACTAAACCAATTCAGAATGATCTAACATGAACTAAACCGATTTGTTTAACTAAACTGATTTTAAGTTCTATAGGCAGAATTTCTATTAGAACTGATTTTAATTCTGATAGGCACAATATCTAATTGTTAAGAACTAATTTTCGAACTTATAGACAAGATTTCTAGTGAGATAAATGTAAATATATGCTGTAACAGAAACTAAACTCAATCACTTTACACTCTATAGGCATGATATCTAATTGTAAAGTTAATTTTAACCCTATAAGCATGAATTCTATTATTAGAGTCAATTAGATCCTATAGGCATGGTTTCTAATATTGTGCGAATAAAGCAAAACATAGCAAATGCATTAACACAATCCTATAGGCATGGTATCTACCCGAGCTACCCAACAGATATGTAACTACCCAGCCCTTTTCACTAATCACCCCGATGTTGTTTACAAATAATTATTACAGACCAGCTGAATAAATTACATTAACAAATAAAGAAAAAGAAGAGGTTAACTATATGGAGCCTGAAGTAGGCCCAAATGACTTCCCAAGCCTCCAATAGCCTCAAATGCTAAAGTCCATAGACTATTCATGTCTAGGTATGTCAAAGTTCCCTAAGGACCTCAAGGATCCCGGGCAGTGCTCACACCTAGACATTTCCCAAACAATAACTGATTTGGGTGCAGTGTGGAAAGGCCAGCTCTGACATGCCAGAGTTCAGAGAGATCTCAAAGCAGTACACATGCCAGAGGGGCAGAGCCTAATATTCTAGGATTAATGTGAGAGTGTATAATGGCTTCGAAAGAGTTTGGTAAACAATAGAAAGAATGTTTTAGTAATTAGAAGGAACTTTGCGAAAGTCAGAACATAGTTAGAGTAGAAATAGTTTGAGAAAAACATGAGGAGTATCTTAAAAAAACAGAGAGCAAATCATAGAACACATAGACTTCATCCAAGGGAAAGGGTAGGGGGAACACCTAGAACATATTAATGTAACAACAAAAGCACAGAAGTTTAGGAGTCAATCACACAGCTATAGGACAGATATAGAACAAACAGTTGAGAACATAGTTATACTAGGCAGAGTTGAACATAGAGTCAGAAGAACTTAGGGGGTAGTAAATAACCTAGCAAAGTAAATTACTATCAGGAACTGGGTAAACAAACAGACAGACTATCAAGCATACATGGAGTAGAGTCAGATTGAGACATGCTGGAGAAAGCAATAGACAAGTTATCAGACATGTTAATCATAAGTTAAATGGGTAGAACTCATATATGCTAAGTGAAACCAGGATTTAAGCATGCTAGTTACATATCGAAAAGCCAAGTGATAGACAAGAATAAGACTGGAAATCAGTAAACTAATGCAGTAAGAGAGCACATAGAGTTTTGAACTTGTAATTAAATCAGGACATACCAGTTAAGGAGAGCAGACACAAAGTATAGAATAGTGTAGTGCAATAACTAGCCTTGGCTTACAGCCGGCTAGTTCAATGGAAGTAGCAAGTAACAGAAAAGAGCAGAAAGCTTTAAGTATAAAAGAGAGTTTTTGAACTAGTGTTCGTTATTGTACTGCTCTGGAACTAAAAAGAAGAGGAGGTTTATATAGTAATCAAAAGCTTGACACATAAGATAAGAGATCAATTAAGTAGTAAATCAAGGTAGTCACATGTAAATCAGCAAGATCTTCCCTTAATCAAGGGACAATCAAATCAACGGGACAACATGCTAGGTATTAAGGAAAAGATTCAAGTAAAGTTTTAGGTATAAGATAGGTAATTAGGGGTAAATGCACATCAATCTAATTAAGGAAACAAATCAGTAATAATCAGCGGAATACAAACAAGGCAGGGAAAAACAATTAAGGCAAGCAACTCGGTCAAATCGAATAGAGAGGTAAAAATCAAGAGTTAAATGGAAAGGATTCAAATTAAACCAAGAAATAAGGGATTCAAAGTAATCAAGGGTTCAGAAAGTCATGAAAGAGGCAGGATGCTTAGCATATAAAATGAGGTAGAGCATGAATAGTCATGATTTCACACAGCTTTGACAAAACCCATAGTTAAACGACACTGATTCAAGGAGAAGTATACAAGTCTTGCATGAATGGTCAGTATGAACACAAGTACATAAAATCAGTGAAAGGTAACACTAAGAAATTCAGTAGAAGCATATTAGGGCAAGAAAGCCACGAGAACTCACAAGAACCCCAAGGCAAGAACACAATCAGATATACTAATACTCAGAAACAAAACGAAGAACCCCAAAAATCAGGGATTTTGGTATAAGCGAGTTAAGGTTGTAGCAGACTCATAAAATCAGTCAAAATATATGAGAAGCGGGAGATTAAACACAAAAAATCATTAAACGATATTTAAAAAGAAATTCCGGAAACCCTAGTTTTAGGAAAAGATGAAAAAATCACTTGAAATCATACGATTCTTGTAAAGAATCTCACGGCTATTGTAAAACTCACATGAAACAAACTCAAATCACCTTAGATCTGTACAGATCTAGGAGATTTTAGAAATGAAATTAGGGTTTCGTAGAGAACCTACAGAGATGAAGAAACCTGTTTAGAAAATCATAGATCGTAGCTAATATAGGACAATCTCCCTCAAAATCACACCGGAATGGCCTAGAACAGGCAAGAGATGAACCCTAGATGCAAGTCGACATAGCCCTGGTCCCTTGAGGGCCTTAGAGATGGCAAGAATGACATGAGAGAGGCCATTGGAGGCCTGGGGGGTGATAAGAGGTAACCGGAGATAGCCATAGATAAAGGTCAGTGAGATTGAACTAGGGTTAGGTTGAGAGCGTTTGAGAGTAGAGGGGTTTTCAGGGCGGCGGGTGTATAGAAAATGATAGGGATTGGGGGTCTTTTGGGTTTATTTTAGGAATGGTTGATGGTGGCCGTTAATCTTTATGATCAACGGCCGGGATTAAGGGTGTAGGGGACCAGATCGGGTATTAGGGTGCGGGCCGGGTAATTAATTGAGTACTGGGGCTGGTAATTGGGTTAGGTGGGGTTGGATTGGGGCTAAAAGTTGAA
>NW_017682909.1:7355-9156 GCF_001879085.1 Nicotiana attenuata | reverse complement strand
ATCAGTTTGACAGAGTTCTCATCAAATAAAGCACTACTTCATCACATGCTATTTAATCAGTTAGTGTAAAATATAAGCCTTTCCAAACGTGATACATGCTCACAATTTAGACCAAGAAATAGGACTAGCAAACTTAACAAGAATTCACTAAAAAACCTTACTTGATACCATTAACAGAATAAGTGTTCATTGCTACTTTTTTTTGTTCTCGTACCATAAATCATGGGGGAAGCAATTTTAATACATCCAGGTTAACATATTAGATATACATATACCACTTCCTTTCCATCAATGTCCTATAGGCATGATACTACATTCGCTAATCCCAGATTCATGTTTCTATATCTCAAAAAACAAGAAAAGTAGATATATTCATATTTTAACAGAATATGTGTTTTTTTCTGTGCTTAAATGAAAAGTAATAATTTATTATCTAAGCATTATTCTCTTAAATTACCTTAAGTAAGCAGATCCCTTATAGTCATTCATGAACACTTACAACTCATAATAAACTATAAAGAAGGGATCTTATTTTTATACCAAAAGTAAAAATAAACTCCTAGAGACATGCTGTCTAAGGTGTAAAGACACAAGTAAATCAAGTATTTATTTAACAGCGTACATTTAAAGAAAATACATGCTTAAACAAGCTGTGTGAAATTCTAAGCACGATGTATGGGCAAAAGGTCCTAACTTACAATGGCAAATAAATGTTTTGCAAGACAACTAACTCATTATAAAATCCTTGTTAAACTCATAGCATCTAACATAGAAGTATGCAAAAGGAAATGGGTATTTTCATGTGAGCATTTTATCAAATACTTGTGAGTCAGGCTTCTAACAATACACACCAGAACATAATCTCCTTAAAAGTTATTGCTAACAATTTTAGTCATAGAATCATTCCCTTAAACAAACACAAATTAGAGCCCTTTTTTATAGCATCAAACATAAAAGCTTAATAGGAACTAACAACCCTCGAAGCAAACACGCACCAGATGAACGTACTGTAATTAGAATCAAGACGAGAGCAAGAGGAGAAGATACGGACCTTTTGCAGGGCAGCGAACTGAGGCGGGTCTTAATGCGCTATCGAGCTTCGATCTCGACTTACTCCTCCCTCTCGAACAAAAGCAGACTCGACTAAATAAATAGAGGATAGCCAAATTTCTGCTATGGTAAATACCCAATAGAAATGTTGAAGTTAAAGCTTTTCTTTTGGAGATAGCTAATAGGCAAAGAGTAAATTTTAGAGAGCAACAACGGTAAAAACTTTGGTTTCGAAGGGTGAAGGCAGCGACTCCGTCCTTTTTCAATGGCCTCAAATCATCACTATTTATAATGAAAAATCTAGGGCTTAATTTCTTGGTGGGATTTCAAATTCAAACGGCCATAAGAGCCGTTATGAAAATCAAACCAAAGCTCTGAGAAATCAGTTCTTCAGAATTGGAGAATCAAAATTTCAGAAGTCTTTTGGCTTCATTTGTTGACTGACCCGCTGAAGAAGAGAGAGAGAGGAGCGTTTGAGAGACTAGCACGAAAATGGGGCGGACAACCTCTGTTCTTGGCTGAACATCGATGGATTTTGTATGAAGATGGAGTAAAAATTAGATACCCTAGCTGATTTAGGATTTCTTTATTTTTTGGGCTAAGAAATGGCTAAATGGGTTTGGGCTTGTATTTCACGGCTTATTTACTCCTTTCAATTAATTTCTTTGGGCTTTTAAATTGGATCACATATATTATTTTTCAAACACATTATGGGATACTATTAGGTAAACAACAACAACAACAACAACAA
>NW_017682909.1:0-3627 GCF_001879085.1 Nicotiana attenuata | reverse complement strand
CATCACCCTTCGTGCTTTACGCTCTTCCTCACCCAAACAACAATCACAAGGCAAATAGGGTAAGGGAATCTATAACCTCAAAATGAAATCAAGTAACAACAGAAAATCAGTAAATAAACGTAAAGGACAATATAACTCAATTATCAGCAAGAATCAGGGAAATCAAGGACAAGTGCACGGCATCACCCTCCGTGCTTTTACTCTCGTCCTCACCATAAGAATCAATACAATAGGCACAGAATGGTACATCGTGCGGCACGGCATCACCCTTCGTGCTTTACACTCTTTCCTCGCTATGAAATCAATATAATAGGCACGGAATGGTACATCGTGCGGCACGGTATCACCCTTCGTGCTTTACACTCTTTCCTCACAAAACAAACAATGCACGGCATCACCCTTCGTGCTTTAACTCTCTTCCTCACCCAAACAACAATCACAAACAATAGGGCAAGCAAATAAAGGAAATTTGCAATAAGAATCCCGGCAAGAGAGCAACAAGTCAACAATTAAATCCCAGCAAGGGAACAACATCAATAGCATCAACATCCCGGCAAGGGAGATAACAAATAAATCAACAATAGCCCGGCAAGGGTGACAACATAATGATCTCTTCTCTTTCTCACTTTTACTTCAATGCTCTAGAGGTTCAATTATCACTTATACCTTCGCAACTCATTTCACAACTCGAGCCAATGCTCTAAAAGTTCAATTGACACTTATACTTTTACAATTCATTATACAACTTGAGCCAACGCTCCTCAATGTTCATAGGTCACAATTCTTTCCACAAACTTTATACAACAAATAGAAACCATCACCAAGGCGTGAAAGACACAACGAAGTCATGATAATCACAATATAAAGACTCACGGGCATGCTAGACACCAACGTATAGATACTCGTCACCATGCCTATACGTCGTACTCAATAATTATCACATAGCAAATAGGAATCAACTCCTAATCCCTCAAGCTAAGGTTAGACTAAACACTAACCTCGATGCCACGAACACAATTCACGATCCAATTATAGCTTTACCCCTTGATTCCACCGCCAATTCGCTCGTATCTAGTCACAAGTTACTTAATTACATCAATAAACGCTAAATGAATCAATTTGAATGCATGAAAATGGATTTTCCAAAGTTTTACCCAAAAAGTCAAAATCGCCCCGGGCCCACATGGTCAAAACCCGAGGTTCGAACTAAAACCCGATTACCCATTCCCCCACGAACTCAAATATATAATTTGTTTTGAAATCGGAACTCAAATCGAGGTCCAAATCCCTAAATTTTGAAAAACCTAGGTTCTACCCAAAACACCCAATTTCCCCCATAAAAATTATTAATTTTGAGTTGAAATCATGTTAAAAGATGTTAAGGAGTGAAGAAAATGAGTTAGAAATCACTTACCAACGTTTTGGAGAATAAAGGTTGTTTGAAAAATTCGCCTCTTATGTTTTTGGGGTTTTAAAAAATGAAAAATAACTGAAAATCCCGTCTAAATATACTATTCTCAGATGCCCTCTGCGGACCGCACAAAATCAACTGCGGCCGCACAGCACTACTTGTGTTCCGCAGTGACAGGTCTTAGTATTTTGGCCATAGCTTTCTCTACAGATGTCCAAATGCCTATTATAATATGTTTCTGAAAACTAGATTCAACGATCTACAACTTTCGTTTTTGAATCATCCCCAAGTTCCTTGTACATCAAAAGATATGAGCTTCCGAAGTCGGACCAGTAAATCTGTGCGGACCGCACAAAATCAACTGCGGCCGCACAGTCACCAGTGCGGACAGCACAAAAACTACTGCGGTCAGCACTGCGGGTTCAGATGCTTGCACTTCTCTGAACCTGCAACATCCATGTTTTTAAGCCTAAGACATCCCGGGATCTACTCGAAACTCACCCGAGCCCTCGGAACTCCAAACCAAGTGCACACAAAACCTCAAAAACATCCTACGGGCTTATTCGTGTAATCAAATCGCCAAAATAACCTCAATAACAACGAATTAAACCTCAAAATCAAAGAATTTTCTAAAACTTCTCAAAACATCAATTTTTTTTTGCAATTTAAGTCCGAATCACGTCAAATGACATCCGTTTTTCACCAAATTCCACAGAAACGTCTTAAATCACATATAAGACCTGTACCGGGCGCCAGAACCAAAATACGGGCCCGATACGATCATGTTCTAAGCAAAATTCATTTCAAAATCCTTTAAACAGTTTCAGAAAATAATTTTCTTTAAAAATTCATTTCTTGGGCTTGGGACCTCAGAATCCGATTTTGGGCATACGCCCAAGTCCCATATTTTCCTACGGACCCTCCGGGACCGTCAAATCATGGGTCTGGGTCCGTTTACCCAAAACGTTGACCGAAGTAAAATTTATTCATTTTACAGTCAAAACTTATCATTTTTTTCCCACAGATTTTCACATTTAAGCTTTTCGGCTACGCGCCCGGACTGCGCACGCAAATCGAGGTGATGATAAGGGAGGTTTTTAAGGCCTCGGAACGTAGAATTTTATTGCAACACAAGTGATGACCTTTTGGGTCATCACATTCTCGACCTCTAAAATAATCGTTCGTCCTCGAACGGACAGAAGAAGGAAGTACCTGAATTGGGGAAAAGATGGGGATAACAGCTCCGCATATCGGATTCGGAATCCCAGGTCGATGCCTCAGGAGGCTGACCTCTCCACTGAATACGAACAAAAGGAAAACTCTTCGATCTCAACTGACGAACCTGCCGGTCTAGAATAGCTACCGGCTCCTCCTCATAAGACAAGTTCTTGTCCAACTGGACAGTGCTGAAATCTAACACGTGGGATGGATCGCCGTGATACTTCCGAAGCATGGACACGTGAAACACTGGATGCACGGCTGATAAGCTAGGCGGCAATGCAAGTCTATAAGACACCTCTCCCACTCGATCCAGAATCTCAAACGGGCCAATGAACCTAGGACTAAGCTTGCCCTTCTTCCCAAATCTCATCACGCCCTTCATAGGCGACACTCGAAGCAATACTCGCTCACCGACCATGAAAGCCAAATCACGAACCTTGCGGTCGGCATAACTCTTTTGCCTGGACTGAGCTGTACGAAGCCTATCCTGAATGATCCTGACCTTGTCCAAGGCATCCTGAACCAGATCCGTACCCAATAACCGAACCTCTCCCGGCTCAAACCATCCAACCGGAGACCGACACCGCCTACCATATAAAGCCTCATAAGGAGCCATCTGAATACTCGACTGGTAGCTGTTGTAGGCAAACTCTGCTAAAGGAAAAAACTAATCCCACGAGCCTCCAAGGTCAATCACACAAGCTCGGAGCATATCCTCCAAAATCTGAACGGTCTGCTCGGACTGCCCGTCCGTCTGAGGATGAAACGCTGTGCTCAACTCAACCCGCATGCCCAACTCTCGCTGAACTGCCCTCCAGAAGCGTGAGGTAAACTGCGTACCTTGATCCGAAATGATAGACACGGGCACACCATGAAGGCGAACAATCTCCCAGATATAGATCTCAGCTAACCTCTCAGAAGAATAGGAGACTGCCACAGGAATGAAATGCGCTGACTTGGTCAGCCTATCAGCAATGACCCATACTGCATCGAAC
>NW_017682908.1:0-9156 GCF_001879085.1 Nicotiana attenuata | reverse complement strand
CTCTCTGTGATTAGTGTCTAATTATCAACTGTCAAAATCAGTAGGCAAGCCTGATTCGGACTTCTTTTCTGAGTCATGCGATAAATCTGGTTCTATTGTTATCACTTACATACCTTGTTAGGATCTGAATGTGGACCTTACCTGTGTATGAGTCGTGCTGTCTGTGTGCGTTACTTGTGGAGGTATATCTGAGCCTTCTATCTATTTTCTGTGTTTTCCCCTAAATGCAGTCCTATGTGTTCTTGTTTGTCGCCTAGTATTTTGCCTTTAAACCAGAGGGTCTGCCCAGAACCCCTTTTTGTAGGATAGGAGTCCTAAATTCCTCAGGGACTGATAGGAAGGGACGGGTAACAGCATGCAATAGGGGTCGAGACCAACCTTCGCTTTAATTACCTTCACGGGGCGGGAAAGGGTAGATATGGATATGATGACCGGTGCGCTAATGCCACGCGTAGCCACTTTCTAAGGAGTGATTACCGAGCATTGTACTGATGTGATCCTATAGTCTAACCAACCTAGGACACCCCTTTATATTCACAAACACGCTTAGATTGTACTTCTTTTCAAAATCCTGTTTTTTTTCATTAACTTTTTTTTTCCAAACATCTGTGTATTTAAACTTAAATCCCCTACTATTTGAGCCATACTTGTTTATTTGCTAATTGTATAAATTCACAAAAACTGTCTGGCCGGGAACCACACTAGTGGATCCTGAGGGGTGCCTAACACCTTTCCCTTAGGATAATTTCAAGCCCTTACCCTATCTCTGGTCACCAACGTAGTTATAGATGAACCTTATAAGTGCCCTAACGCACCTTAAATCGTTAGGTGGCGACTCTTCAAAAAATGCAAACCCCTTTCCCAAAAGGAAAGAGTTGTCCCATACCAAAAAAAATGTCATAAACCCGATTCCCTCCGCGAGGAAAGGAAAAAAGGGGGCGCGACAGCATGGCGACTCCGCTGGGGATATTTAGGCTTTTACCATTTCATACAGTTTTTGTGAATTTGTACCCTCCTTATGTGCAATTATTTGTTTAATTCCTTTAAGCATTTAATTTCTACTTCAAAAGCAAAACTGACGTATCCTTCTTGTTTCCTTCATTTACTGCTGCATTAATTTATAAAACTGCTGTATTTATCGCTTTCTTAACATGTAAATACATGACAACGTGCTTTAATGATTGCATAATCATGCTCAACATCATACTCCACTGGTGCCAAACAAAGTACTATAGCAACGCGTGATGAGTGGTTGCGCCCTTCCTATATCATTAACCCCCTAAATTCGGAAAGGCTTATTTGCGGTAAAACTAGTCGATCAGCGGTGCAGTCCATGGTTCCGTGCCTTCCCCCTTGAGTGAACTCAAGGGTACCGGTCTAAAACCCCACAGAAACCTTACTCTGTTTAAATTATGCATGCATCATGGTCAAACCTAGCCGGGTCAGTTATGTTGTCCACATATGATCCTTTAAGATAGCCTTGTCCAAAAGTCCATTGGGTTTCCCTAAACCCAAACGGACATCATCACGTCTTGTGCATTTATTTGGAGAACTAAATGCTTCATACTAATTGTTGATGTTAAATAGTAGAGTTTGGTAGGGGTAAGGGCCTAACCTTGTTTGTCTTGTAGAGATATGAGGCACGAAGTCCCCAGATTCGGCATGGTCACCAACATCCACCAAAGATTGCTAAGTTGGTGGGAGGATTTACATTCTAGTGACAAAACCCTCATCAAAAAATATCTGGGTGATCTACCATCCCTCCTGGAGATCCAGCCTAACAACATGATAATAGAAGCTGCTACCTTATTTTGGGATTGTGAAAGGGTCGTGTTCCGCTTTGGGGACATAGAAATGACACCTTTGCTAGAGGAGATAGGAGGACTGGCCGGTCTAGTGTGGGAAACCCCGGGTTTGCTAATGCCTGAGGACCGCACAGGCAAGGGTTTCTTAAAAATGATGTGCTTGAAGAAGAGCGTAGAATTGGTATGCCTAAAGGAATCGTACATCCCTTTTGACTACCTTTATGAAAGGTACGGTCACAGCAAATCATATCGTACCTACCATGACGAGTTTGCCATCACATCCTTGGGACATATCCATCGTAGGGTGTTTGTCTTCATGTTTTGCTTCCTGGGTTTGATCGTGTTTCCAATGAAGAAAGGGAGAATCCATACTAGGCTGGCTATGGTAACAAAGGCCCTAATGGAGGGGATTGGTGGGCAGCATTGTACCCATGATCATTGCAGACATATACCGAGCCTTAGAGAACTGTCAATAAGGAGCAAGACACTTCGAAGGCTGCAATCTACTACTTCAGCTTTGGCTCGTGGAACATCTCCAAAAAGGCGAATACCGACAAGAAATTCAGCGAAGGGCCTGGGATGATCACATCGCTTTCCACCATCCAAAGCGAATGAATTACATCCCCGACATGTTCGCTCAGCCTGAGAATGCCAAGGAATGGGTTGAGCTTTTTAATAATCTGACTGAAGAACAGGTTCAATGGATGTTCGAGTGGTTTCCGACAGAGGAGTTCATCGCCTGATCCAGAGATGCACCTTTCCTGATACTGATTGGTATAAGAGGAACATACCCTTACGTCACTCTTCGAGTTATGAGGCAAACAGGTAGGAAGCAAGTCATACCCAGGGTCGACAAGATGAGCCACTTTCGAGCTAACTTCCAAAATGATGATAGTCCCTACAAGTGCCAAGCCCAACACATATGGCATTGCAAGATCGTAATGGGGAAAGACACCATCGAGCCAGACAGATATCATGCTGGTTGTACCCCTTTCTACTCGGGTTGGTTGGAAGACAATTGGGATGGTCTGGGCCAGCCAGGGTTTGTCCGAGGTCATAGAATTATAGATGAAAAGGCCAAGGCGCAAGTCAAGTAGAACCAGCTGCTCAAAAAGATCCGTGAATGCTAGAGCGAACACCGCAAGATACAAGAGTCCAATCAGAAGCTGATTGAGGAATGGAAAGACATGGCTATCAGTGCCAACAAAAGGCTAGGATACTTTGAGCGAGGCATAGTAGAACTGGAGGGGAAATTTCTCAAAAGGGTTGAAGACTGTCAAAAGGCTGAAGGGACTGAAGGTAGACATCTCGCCAGAGCATACCTGTTGCTGGGACTTCGTGAATTGGGGAAGCTGTTCGACGGAGCCAAGGATGCCGAATCTGGGGAAGGTCCTTCTGGGACCAAATAGATAGGAATTTACCTTTTTGCCTTATGAATGTAATAAGGCCAATGGCCACTAGAGACTTTTATTTCTTATTAGTGTCGCTTTGGGATTCGCCTATTTTTATCAATAAAGTGAGGCATTTAGCATTAAAAGTTCTCCATGTCTATTTGTCGCTAGGCCTACCTCGGGCACAAAGAGGTTCCCAAATTAGGACACGCTTTACATTCCCGCACTATGTGTTTAAATATTGCAAATACTTTTTGTAATCCTCACTGACTTGATTACCTTTTGTTTTATTGTTTTCTTTCTTTTTATTATTCCCCTCCCTATAGGTTAGTTCGTGCACTCTGGAATCATCATCTTATTTCACAAAATCTAGGGGCCCTCCACCCACTCCTCCTCTTAGTCCCGCTAAAGGCAAGAACAAAGGAAAAATGGAAGATTTAAACAACATCAGGAAGCAGAACACAGCTGAACGGGTATAGGCCACTGATGGCTAGGGTATTCGGGTTCCTAAAGAGAATGTGTCACAGCTTGAACAGAAACAGTCGAAATTCCAGGAATAGCTCGATTAGCTTCAAAATCTGGCAAACATGTCATTTTCCCTCAACACCCCAGACATCAACTTCCCCAACAATCAAAACCCTACACCTCCTCAAAATATCCCAAAACAGCAGAATCATCACGCACCTCACCATCTCGCTGCTCCACCAAAGAACCAATGTAACACCTGCCATACCCCAAACAACACTCCACTACTCAACCCAGAACCTCAGAACTCCACAAACGACCATTTCCACACCCATACACCAGGCCACCATAACAATCCTATCTATGTGGAGACCATGCCACACTCTACCCAACCCATCTCTTGCACACCCGAGTCTGATGAAAAGGATCTGCTTATCAAGAACTTGGCCGAGGAACTTAAGAAACTAACCAGCCGGATTCAGGGCGTTGAGGGAAGCAAAGGAATCGAGGGGCTGAACTATGAGGATCTTTGCATACAGCCTGATGTCGAACTGCCTGAGGGGTACAAACCTCCTAAGTTCGAAATGTTTGATGGTATGGGTGATCCAAGGGTCCATCTGAGGACATATTGCGACAAGCTGGTCTGAGTAGGAAAGGATGAAAGGATCCGCATGAAGCTGTTCATGAGGAGCTTGAAAGGAGATGCGTTATCTTGGTACATCAGCCAAGACCCCAAGAAGTGGTCGAGCTGGGTAGGCATGGAATCTGACTTTATAGACATGTTCAGGTTTAATATAGAGAATGCACCAGACGTATTCTATATCCAGAATCTAAAGAAGAAGCCCACGGAGACATTTCGCGAGTATGCTACTCGCTGGAGGTCCGAAGCTGCTAAGGTCAGGCCCGCCTTAGAAGAGGAGCAAATGAACAAGTTCTTTGTCCGGGTTCAAGACCCGCAGTACTATGAACGGCTGATGATGATTGAGAATCACAAGTTCTCCGACATTATCAAATTAGGTGAAAGAATTGAAGAAGGTACTAAAAGTGGTATGGTTACAAATTTCGAAGCCTTGCAAGCTACAAATAAGGTTTTACAGTCCGGTGGTGTGTCCAAGAAAAGGGACGTAGGGGCCATGATGGTTGCACAAAGGACCAAGTCTCCCCTTAAATACCAAGCTTACCCAACGCCTCCACTCACATACCAACCAACCCCAAATTACCAAGCGCCCTCATACCAAGCTCCACCACCAACTTATCAGTCATCTCCACTCCTACATATCAACCTACCTCACCCAGATACTCACAACCCGCTCATGTCTACCAAACTTATAATGCTCAACCATCCCATTATCAATCACCCCCTACACGTCAAAATTTCCCTAGACCCCGACCTAATGTTGATCGCAGACCTCCAAAACAATATACAGCCATCGACGAACCCATCGACCATCTGTATGAGAGGCTCAAAGCTGCTGGTTATGTCACCCCCGTCCCTGCTACAACCCCTGAGAATCCTTCTCAGTGGGTTAACCCAAACAAGTCCTGTGCATACCACTCCGGCATGAAAGGGCACACCATCGATGAATGCCGCCCCTTGAAAGACAAGATACAGTCTTTGATTGATAACAAGATCATTGTGGCAATAGAAACCGCTCCAAACGTCCGCAACAACCCTCTGCCAGATAAGGGTGGAGGTATCCACATGATTGAAGTGAAATATAACTAGGATCCCGAGGGATCAATCGGGTTGATCGCAGAAGGTGATGACCCAAAGAAACCAACAATTACTCTCAATCTGATCATAGTAAAGATCCAACCGTCTGAGGACGCCGAGGTGAACATGTCTATGCCTCTCGAACTTGAAGCAGCGCCATCCGCAAAAGCACCGGCACCAATTGAGGCTGAATTCACATCTCCGGCTAATGCACCCGCACCATTTGAGGTTGCAATCTTGCCACCCAAGGCACATGTTCCATTCTAAGTGAGGATAGTCGCGTCGATCCCAGTGGCGATGTCAGCCATGCCACCCTTCTATACAAATGATGTACCCTGTGATTATACAGCCGAGGCGAGAAAGAAGGGCAAGGTCAGGATTGAAGAAACTATCGTAGCACAGGGTATGACAAGAACTGGTAGAGTCTATACCCCTGAACATCTAGCTGAATCAAGCAAGCAGGCCTCCAATCGGCCACCCCTCATTGAAACAGGATCCGGACGACCTTTGGAGGAAAATACAGGCCAAGGAATATTCGATCATCGGCCAGTTAAACAAGACGCCAACACAAATATCCATCCTCTCTTTGCTGCAAAATTCCAAGACACACAAGAATGCTCTATTAAAGGTGCTGAGTGAAGCATACATACCAAATAACATCACCAGCGGGGAAATGGCTAATATGGTAGGACAAGTTCTGGAAAGCCATAAGATCACCTTTTATGAGGACGAGCTGCCACCTGAAGGGCCGGGGCATAACAAAGCACTACACATCACCGTGCAATGCGAAGATTATTTCATCACCAGGATCCTGATCGATGGAGGTTTTAGTCTTAACATTTGTCCACTGGTAACACTCAAGAAGTTGGGCAAAGGGCTGCATGAGATAAAGGATAAAGCAATCAATGTGAAAGCCTTTGATGGTTCTCAGAGATCCACCATTGGTGAGATTAGTCTATGCCTGCAGATGGGACCAACCTGGTTCGAGGTCGATTTCCAGGTAATAGATGTACCACCGTCTTACAACTTGCTGCTGGGACGGCCATGGATTCATGCTACAGGGGCCGTAGCATCAACGCTGCATCAGGCAGTAAAGTTCGAATGGAATCGCCAGGAAGTGATCATTCACGGCGACGGTAGCAACCCTATATACACTCACCAGACTATTCCGGCGATCGAGGGAAGAAGGAAGTTGGCTGGAGAAACTTACCACCACATAGAGTGGGTCAATGCTGTCGACAAAGACAAATGGTGGGATAGCAAAATCGAGAGTATACTGAGTTGGAGTGGGTACGAACCTGGCAAAGGGCTCGGCAAGAACCGCCAAGGAATCTCTAAACCCATAAAACTCAAGAAACACAGCACTACCTTCGGTTTGGGATATGAATACACCTGGGAAGAGTTCAATAGCTGGTTGCCACCATGGCGCGGTCCTTACTACCCACTAGAGCAGTCAATACCGCATCTGGAGAAGACCTTCCAACAGGCCGACATTATTTATGGGTCAGATGAAGAAGAAGCACTTGCAGCAGTGAAGAACTTGTTTCTAGAGGACAGTGATATGGACTGTTGTGTTATTCTCAAGGAGGAGGGGGAGGAAGGCCCTTCCATACAGGCTGTGAGCAGAGGGGCACATCTCAAGAATTGGACCATCAGGACCACCAGAGCCCGACGAGCCTCGGGGTAGTAAGGCTAAAACAAGCATTATTCACTGTTTTATTTACTAAATGATTTTCTTTTCGCATTTTTCAATTTCCGCAGTAACAATTTCCGCAATAAGATCTTCAATGTTCAAAACAGTTATTCAATCTATCGAAAGCATGTTTGATTTTTCTTATGAATTAATATTTATCGCTGTCGTTTTCCTCCTTACTTTACCAATACAACATTACCTTTACTTATCTTGATGAACAAATGACTGTGACATGCAATGAGACAACGCAACAAATGGACATTAATTCAGAGGAAGATGACATACCTGACGAGATTGTCAAAGAAGTTGAGAACTTTGAAAACGGACCTAAGTCCAACCTGGACGAGACCGAAAATGTCAACCTGGAAGATTTAGAAAACGTCAAGGAGACGGGAACACAGCCTACAGGCCTCAAATGAATGGAGTTGTAGAAGCCGCCAACAAGAATATCAAGAAGATATTGAGGATAATGATAAAGAATCACAGACAGTGGCATGAGAAGTTATCATTTGCTCTACTGGGGTACCACACCACAGTCCGCAAATCAACCGGGGCAACCCCCTATATGCTGGTTTACGGTACAGAGGCTGTCATTCCTGCTAAGGTAGAAATTCTTTCCCTAAGGATCATACAAGAAGCTGAGCTCGACAACGCAGAGTGGGTAAAAAGTCGTTATGAGCAACTAGCCCTTATAGACGAAAAGAGAATGAATGAAGTTTGCCATGGTCAACTTTATCAGAACAGAATGTCCAGAGCCTTCAACAAAAGAGTCAAGCCAAGACAGTTAACACCGGGGCAACTGGTGTTGAAGAAAATTTTTCCGCATCAAGATGAAGCCAAAGGGAAGTTCTCTCCTAACTGGCAGGGTCCATACATGGTTTACCGGGTTTTGACAGGAGGAGCCCTCATACTTGCAGAAATGGGCGGAGAAGTCTGGCCAAAGTCGATCAATTCAGATGCAGTCAAGTGTTACTATGTGTAACCTTTATGCTTTCCTTATATGATGTAAATTTAACTACGCCTGACCTGATTCCCGTTTAAGAGGGGATTCGTAGGCAGCCCTATGGGTTCGGTCACAATTCAATAAAAATTTCATTTCCCCCCGCAATTGGAAACTAGGGCACAATTTTGAGAAGGATCCTCAAAATTCCGAAGTGATTTCAGCCGATCGTCTCACAAGCAGTAGTCAGAAATGTCAACCCATCAAACTGGGGCAGAATTTTGAGGAGGACCATCAAAATTCCGTAGCAGGAGAGGTTGCAATGTCCTGAACTACGTCACAGTCGTCGGTTCATCAAAAAGCTATTTTTTACTATACATTTATGTCAAACTTTACAAAATCATGCATGTTTATTATTGAAACTGCTTTGTTTAGCAACGCTACCCCAGTGATACAGACGATATCACCAGATCGAAGCCGAATGAGTCAAGCAAAGCCAGTGGGGATACGAACTAACCTCCCCCTTTACAAAACTCACGATTTTTCTTTGGATGCAGGCACTAGGATTGCAAAATCGTTAAAACATACTGTATGCCCATGGAACAAACATTGTTCAAGAATACGACTCTCCGAACCATCGCACTTCCAACATTTGCTATCAGTACACACCAGTAATGCTCCGTAGTCACAATGCTCTTAGTAATCACAACGCTGCAATCTGCTCTCAGCTAAGAAAACTCCACTGTCATTTGTTATTTTATTTCTTGCATAAGGCTACAATTCTGCCTTCCGAGGTTAAACGCTACCTCCATCCACATCTGTATTGCATAAGGCTACCATTCTGCCTTCCGAGGTTAAGCTCTACCTCCATCTGCATCTGCATTGCATAAGGCTACCATTTTGCCTTCCGATTTGCAAGGCTACCATTCTGCCTTCCGTGACTAAACGTTGTCTCCATCCGCATCTGCATTTCATAAGGCTACCATTCTGTTTTCCAAGACTAAACGTTGTCTCCATCTGTATTCGCATTGCATAGGGCTACTATGCTGCCTTCCCATCTGCATGGCTGAAAGATCGCCACATATTGCATCGCATGGCCGATAGATCGCCACATACTGCATTGCATGGCTGAAAGATCGCCACATACT
>NW_017682907.1:0-9157 GCF_001879085.1 Nicotiana attenuata | reverse complement strand
AACGTCATGGTGCGTGTGTATATTGCTTTTCCCTTGTCCCTTGTTTATTTGGAGAGACATTCTCCCTTTTTTATGTACTAACCTTGTTGTTGTAGGTATTGGAGAGCCTCCGAAGGCGAGGCTATGCCCCTTTATTGAGGAGGAGGGGTTGCCGGCGTTCGGGCCAAAGTATGACAGTGATAAGCTGGAAATGCACTTGCAGGGAGATGGCGCTTGTGGCGAGGTGATACGGGGTCGGGCCGTTGAGACGGGAACACCGCCCGAGCCTATCATGCCCGAGGTTACTGGTTCTGGAAAGGTGGCTCCTTCGAACGGTCGTGTTTCGACCGGGGCCGACTCTTCCGGGGCCGAGGGGGCTAGATCGACAGATATGAGCTCGGTCTTCGAGGAAGTCTTCCGACTTCATTTTGAGGTGAGCTTCGTCGTAGGCCTCCTAAATCCACGCCTTCCTTTTCTTACCGAGTTTTTCATTTTGCAGGCCTTTGACAGGCTTAGGTCCGAGCTGCTCCATTATGGGGCTAGGCTCCGGAAAGCTCTGGATGAGGGCAAATCCCTTAGGCTCCTTCGTGAGGATAAGGAAGCTGAGTTGTCATACTGGCGATGTGAGGTGTATTGGAGCCTGAATTACGAGAGCTATTTTATGGAGTGGGTAACTTCCTGCCCTGATTGGGTATGCATTTTGCTTTTTACCTTCTAAGGTTAATTCTTCGTCTATCTCAGCTGCAGAAAAAGATGGAGGCCTTGGAGCATCTTAGGGGTGAGGCCGAACAAATCAAAAATGATTGTACCGAGCTGAGAGCTCGGGCACAGGTCCACGCCTCAGAGGAGAAAGATGCTTCAGCTAAACTTTCGGCCCTCGGAGTCCACCTCCGTTTAGCCCGTGGCAACGTTTCAGTTTAATCGGATATGATCGCGAAGCTTGAATCCGAACTTTCGAAGGTTAGGGCTGAGATCGTTGATGCTCGGGCCGAAGCGGTTTTGAATCGTACTAGGGCCGATCAGGGGATGGCGCTTCATTTGAAGGACGCTACCGATGCTCAAGCCGAGTTGATGAGGGTCCTTGATCGTGGAGAGAAGATCGAAGAATATGCGTATTGCAAATCTCGGAGAAAGGTTCTCAAAGAAATCAGTGCCAGGGGTTTTGTTCTCTCGGAAGAGTTGGCGCGAGCGAGGGCGGATGAGCGCGATGCTCGGTTACTCTTGTCCGATGCCGAGGAGACTGAAGATGAGCCCGATAGGCCATAGCTCTCGGGGGAAGAGCGTAGACCTTGCCATCCCGTACGTAGTACCTTTTTGAGTATGTTTGCAGATGGAGAATGTATTTTTCCATGTATGTACCTGAAAAGAAAAAACCCTTTTGCGGCTTTTTTGTTCTTCTGTACCTTCTTTTGTTTTGCTTATGTCCAGGCGGACTGGTTTCGGAGTCAGTGAGATTTATTAGATCCGTGGTATGGCCCTGGGGCTCATTAGGCGGGCCCGGGGCTCTTACGCGCTCGGTCGATGCGACCTTTAGTGTAAGCAGGCATTCTGAGCAGTTACGATTTTGCCCAACTGTTTCGGGTGGAGTCTCCGAGTTGGGTTTCGACTCGAGCTCATATATTCCTCGAGCTTTTTATGTTTGCATGGGCTGGTGGCCCTTACGTTTTAACTCTCTTGGATCCAGTCTCCGAGTCGGGCTACGACTCGAGCTCAGTCGACCCTCAAGTTTTACGTTTGTATTGGGCAGGTGATAATGGCTCTTACGCCTTCGATCGAAGCGATCTTTTATGTAAGCTGGCGACAATGGCTCTTACGCTTCGCCCTTAGGCATGTGTGTGTGTCCCTGAGGCTCGATAGGCTGGCGACAATGGCTCTTATGCTTTGCCCTTAGGCATATGTGCGACCCTGAGGCTCGATAGGCTGGCGACAATGGCTCTTATGCTTTGCCCTTAGGCGTGTGTGCGGCCCTGAGGCTCGCTAGGCTTTATTTTCCTCTCGTTAAGGACTTTTGCAATGATTTTACCTGACCTGTCGTCGGTTCGAGAAGAACCTCGATTTCTAGTCGTTAGCGGCGATGTTCGAGCACCTCGTAAGGTTCGGCTCGTAGGCTGAGTAGCTCGAAGCCTTACAATTTGAAGCTAACATGGTCGAAGCTCTTTTGCCTGTTGAGGGGAGCCTGTTTAACCGGTTCTTTTCGAAGTAGATTCGAAGTAATGGGCTATGATTTTGTAGCTACGGTCGAGCGTCCCTAAGTCGCGTTAGTTTGGCTGATGCAGTCGTATGACCGTAGTCATTTATGTTTGGCCGGAGCCATTTTTTTATCCCGAGTATAGTAGTTTAGGCGTCTATATCGAGGGTATGCCTTTTTAGGGGTCTTACAAATTTGATATATATCCTGAACTTCGAGATTAATTTTATGCCTGTAATAAGGTCTTACAAAACTTTTCATGCCTTTTGAGGTCTTACAGTTTTTTGCTGATCTTGATGCAAGTATGATTCATGCCTTGCTTGAAGGTCTTACAGTTCGTGTTGTTGCTTTGTGCAAGTTTTACAAGACCGAGTCTGCCCGCTCGGGGTCTTCTGGCCTCGGGTTTATTGCTGAATGGCGATTGCCGATAGTCCCCGAGTCATCGAGTTTGTTTTGGCTTGAGAGCCGTTACTCGTGAGCTCGGGATTGCCTCATTGAGGGCATAGGACTTTGGAGATTCCGATCCTGAGGTCGTGCGTATGCGGAGTTCTTCGGTGTCAGTCTCTCGGGACGCATTCTTTTTGGAGATAGTTAATGATTTTCGTGTTGCCTTGCTGAGGGCTCATTAGTCTGGAGTTACGACCCTGAGGTCATGCGGGTGCCGAATTATCGATGCCAGTCTCCAAGTATTCGGAACATTTTCTGATGGAGAAATCGTTCTGGCGAAAAATGCTAGGTTTTCCTTGGAGCATGAATCGTGTTGGCAAAAAGCATTCTTTGATTATTTGACACTAGTACATGTGCCTCCGCCATCGGGGTGCGGTTGTGCAGACACGGTTCATTCGACGTTTGGTCCGGTAAAGCATTTTTTCATCGGGATCCTACTTGGCATCTCTTGGATTTTCTGAGCGGACGACCTTCCGAAAGGGCATTCATCGCCGCTCATGGTTGATAGCAAAAGAAGCCTTGAGGACCTCTTGGATTCCCCTCAGGTAGAATATAAGTGTTGCCTCGTTAAAAACCTTGTCGGCAAAACCCTCTTCGGGACAAAAAGCTCGGTCGAAGGAAAAGAGTGCAACGGATGTCTTTAAAACCTAAGGGTCTTCGGGTTGAGCGTGCGTATTCGACCGCTTTGATTGAGTGCCTGTATAAAAGGATTAGTATGAAATATAAACTGAAAAGGGAGATGGTTATACCTTATCGCGGGATGTGTTTGGCGACGTTCCGAGGTCTGGTACGCCTCTGTTGTTCGCGGCGAGGACTCAGTACGGTCCTCCGCTATGTTCAATCGGGCTTAGCCGAAGATGTAGTTCGATTGTCCTTAGCCTCTCTCGAGAGCGGAGATATTGGCGCCGGTGCAGCGTCGTGCACTGAGAACATTTCCCTTGCCGGGTGTTGCTCCCAGTGGATAGTTTTAATCCCGTCTTTTGTTGGGAATTTCATTATCTGGTGGAGGGTGGACGGTACCGCTCTCATGCAGTGTATCCAAGGTCGCCCGAACAAAGCGTTGTACCTCATGTCTCCTTTGATGACATGGAATTTGACGTCTTGAGTCGCGCCGGCCACGCTAACCGAGTGAGTGATCTCTCCCTTTGTTGTCTCGCCTGCCATGTTAAATCCATTGAGGAACCGAGTGGCGGGCACGATTTGGTCTAGTAGTCCGAGTTGCTCTACTACCTTTGACCTGATAATGTTGGCCGAGCTACCTGGGTCCACAAGTACACGTTTTATCTAAAATGTATATACGAGGAAAGAGATTACCAGTGCGTCGTTATGAGGTTGAGACAGGGTCTCGGAGTCCTCCTCACTGAATGTGAGGGCATCTTCGGGTACGTATCCCCGGGTTCGCTTTTTCTCTGGTGATGGAAATTTTTGTCCTTCTCATCACAGGTTCTTGAGGATAGTCGATCCCTCCTAATATCATGTGAATAACGTGTCGTGGCTTGTCTACTTCATTCTTCTTGGCTGCCTCCCTTCCTCGGAACTGATTCTTTGCTCGGTCACTCAAGAATTCTCTGAGATGACCGTTTTTGAGTAACCTGGCCACTTCTTCTCGCAGCTGGTGACAATCATCGGTCCTGTGGCCATGCGTGTTGTGCAATTCGCATATTAAGTTATGATTCCTTTGGGAAGGATCCGACTGTACAGGCCTAGGCCATCTGGTATCCTTGATTTTGCCGATGGCGAACACGATGTCTGAAATGTCAATGTTGAAGTTGTACTCCGATAGGCGTGGTGCCCCTGTTGGCCCTGTGTTTTCCGTCGAATCCGGATCTGTTAGTGAACCCTCGGGGGTTCTGCCCTCGATTGACCGGTCGGTCGTTGCGAGGTGGGTTGCGTCTCGGGGCATTTCTCCTGTCTTCGGTTTATGGCTGATACCTTTCTTTGTTCGGCTTCGACTCTTTTGCTAGCCTGTTTGGGTATACTGAGCCCGAAGGGGCTCCCAATTGATCATCCTCGACCCTGATCTTTGACTGGTATCGGTTATGGACATCCGACCAGGTTACGGCAAGATACTCCATCAGATTTTCTTTTAGCTGTCGCAAGGCCACAGAACTCCGCTCGTTCAGGACCTGAGTGAAAGCCTGTACCGCCCAGTCATCGGAGACCGGGGGTAGTTCCATTCGTTCCGTTTGAAAGCGAGACACAAACTTTCGCAGCATTTCGTTCTCCCTTTGCCTGATTTTGAATACGTCGGACTTCCTCGTTGCTACTTTGATGGCACCGGCGTGTGCCTTTATGAAGGAGTCCGCCAGCATGGCAAATGAGTCTATGGAGTTGGGAGCTAGATTATGGTACCACAACATGGCCCCCTTTGAGAGTGTTGCCCTGAAGTTCTTCAGTAAGACGGACTCGATCTCGTCGTCTTTTATGTCGTTGCCTTTTACTGCGCACGTATAGGCGGTGACGTGCTCATTGGGGTATGAGGTCCCGTTATACTTTGGGAGTTCCGGCATTCTGAACTTCTTTGGGATGGGTTTCGGAGCTGCTTCCTCCGGGAACGGCCGCTGCACGAACTTTCCTCGAGTCTACGCCTTTCAGGACCGGGGGCGCGCCCGGGATTAGGTCGACCCTGGAGTTATAAGTTTCTACTTTCTTGTCGTTGGCGGCTATCATCCTCTCGTCCGACTCGATCCTTCTAGAAAGATCCTCGAGCATTTTTGCGATAGCAGGATCGATCGTCGAACCATTATTGCTCAGTCTCTCCGGTACCTGTTTGGCCGGGGGAGTTGTTTCTGGTGCTACGGTGCTGGGAGTTTTTGGATGGCTTTGCAGCTGAGCGATAGCCAGCTGTTGTGCCTGCAACATTTCAAAGATAACATGAAGGTTGACTTCCTGTTCTTCCCGATCTGGGGTTTTTTGGGCTTCCTGTTGGTCGTCTTGTTGTACGCTTCTGTCGGTGCGTGAGGTTTCGTCGACCTGCTGTGCGTCTTGTGAACCCGCGTCTGCTGGAATCGGTCCAGGCGCGTCATCGGGGTTCAGTGGTGGCACGCCGACGATCGGAACTGCTACACTGTTTACTCCATGGATTTCGAGGTTGTTGTTCTCAACTCTGTTCACTGAGCCAGACATTTTGACTTGCAACCGAAGATCTTGGACAAGAAGAAGTGTTAAAGATAACTTGCGTTGCGTGACGAAACTAGCAAGAAAATAATCACTATTATTTTTAGCCCCACGGTGGGCGCCAAACTGTTTACCGTGAAAATGGTAATAACAATTAAATCTGTTGATGAGACTCTAAAAATACGTGATCTATATTTATGCTAGTGGTGGAGCAGTTGATACTATGAATACACAGTTTGAAGGTGACATGCGAGCTAAAATAAAGCAGTAATCGAACCGAGAGATAGTCGTTCGGGACCTCGAGCTGGTCGATTTGGGGCCTCGAGGTCGAGTCTCGAGCTCGGGCTCGAGCTATCGGGGAAATCGGGGAAGGGATAACAAATGCAATAATATTAAAGGAGGCTCTTTATAGCCGATAATAAGCAATAAATGATCGATGAATGTGGAATAAGTATGAAAATAATAAGATAGAATCAACAGTGTCGAGAGAGAGTTTCTTAGAGAGAAAGAGAGAGAGTTATCATATATTTCATATAGAGCCTTTGGAGCAACACCCGTCCTTTACAAAATAGTGAAAATTCCCTTTATATAGAAGGGGGAAACTTATACGGTAAGGAATCCGCTAGCTGTAAGGGTGTGGAGATGGGACGGCTGGAAATGACGCCTCGAGTAGGGCTCAGAATAGCCTGGCTATGTTTTGTCAGACTTAGCTGTGTATTGGGAACTCCTACTTCAGCTTTAGCCCCGATCATTATCCTCCCGAGGCCGGGTGCCGATGGGCCCCGAAGGAGAAGACTAGAGCGCATCTTTGCAGCCTCGAGGCTTTGAGCCGATCTTCCGAAATGCTTAAAAGACGGGAAATTGGACCCTCCGATTTTGCCGTACACAGTTTGTTAAAGACATCATTATTTACTCAGTGAAGTTCATACTTATTGTTTAATGTAAGGAAAGAAATGATTTCAAAATATTAAAATGAGGATTTAATTAAGTTCTTGGTGTTGGCTTGCCTAACAGTGGTGTCCGGCGCCATCACGACCATTATTGGATTTTGGGTCGTGACAAAAGCCATAGAGGAACCTCGTACCAAATCAAGGAACGCTACGGATAATACAAAGCAAAAAAATAAGCCAAATATAAGACAGTTAAAGTGCACAAGTAAGACAATTAAGGCAGGTAGCAATTAATCATGAAAGGATGGGAGAAATGAACATTTTAATACGGGAATAATAAGTGGCAAGTAGCAAGTTAAGGCACAAGAAGCAATTTAAGACATGTAACAGTTAAGACATGGAATAAAATAATTAATAAAATACGGAAAAATATGAAAACAAGTAATTTGACGACATATATTCACTCGTCGCCTCGCATATACGCCACTATACATGTAATTCACATAGCATATAGCTCAAGGATTCCTAGTTCCCTCAAATCAAGGTTAGACACAACACTTAACTCGCTCCGCAAGCAAACCAAAGCTCAACCAGGTCCTTTCCTCTAAAATTCCCTCCAAACCAATCGAATCTAACCAAAATCGACTCAATAACATCAAATGCTAGGAAAATCAATTACAATACATAAAGTTAAGACCTTTACACTTTCCCAAAAAGTCAACCCCGAGCCTGCTTGGCCAAGACCCGAGATTCGGATCAAAACTCGATTACCCATTCACCCCCGAGCCTGGTTATGTAATTTATTTTGAAATCCGACCTCAATTCGAGGTCTAAATCCCAAATTTACAAAAATTCTTAAGTCTACCCAAATCCCCAATTTCTACCACGAAAACCCAAGATTTAATGTTGAAAATACTTGAAAAGTAATGGGTAATTGAAAAGAAATAGATTAAAGTTGCTTACCAATGAATTTAGAAAAAAAAACCTCTTGGAAAAAGTGCCTCTAGGGTGTTTAGGGTTGAGAGTTTGAAGGAAATGAGCTAAATCTCGTTTCCCCCTCTTTCAGCAGTTGTGGATGTCGCAATTGCAATATCTTGTTCGCAATTGCAAACATCACAAATGCAAGAATGAGGTCGCAAACGCGAACCCTTCTCAGAAGGTAAGTCATGCAAATGCGTTGTTCTGGTTCGCAAATGCGAACCCAT
The DNA here is from genome assembly GCF_001879085.1 of Nicotiana attenuata. Classification (NCBI taxonomy): domain Eukaryota; kingdom Viridiplantae; phylum Streptophyta; class Magnoliopsida; order Solanales; family Solanaceae; genus Nicotiana; species Nicotiana attenuata. Next base: position 1,331 of record NW_017682907.1, on the reverse strand, counting down.
GCCACTCTTAAATGCGGACCATTCCTTCGCATATGCGAAGGTCGCCCAGGACACACTGAATCGCAAATGTGACTCTGCCTTCGCAAAAGCGGAAGCAGCAAGTTCGCAAATACAAACATTTTCCTCGCAATTGCGAGTCCACCCCAACCAACCCATGCTCACAAATGCGAAGTATTCTTCGCAAAAGCAAGGCTCGCATTTGCAAGCCAGACCTCGCAAATGCGAGATCTGCAACAGAACACCAGCACTAATGCTACTCCAGCACACTTCCTCTATGCAAAATTCATGTGAAACATGTCTGAAACTCACCCGAGCCCTCGGAGCTCCACATCAAACATGCACATAAGTGCAATAACATCATACGAACTTGCTTGCTCGATCAAAATACCAAAATAACACCTAGAACTATGAATCGGACACCAAAACAAATGAAATTTTCAAAGAAACTTAAGAACTTTTAATTTTTCAACCGGACGTCCGAATCACATCAAATCAACTCCGTTTTGCACCAAATTTTGCAGACAAGTCAGAAATACTGAAATGAACCTATTTCAAGTTCCGAAACCAAAATCCGAACTTGATATCAACAAAGTCAACTTACGGTCAAACTTAGGAATTCTTTAAACCTTTAAATTTTTAGTTTTCAACAAATTATGTTAGATCAAGATAGGGATTTCCGAATTCGATTCCGGGCATACGCCCAAGTCCAAAATCACGATACAGACCCATTGGAATTGTCAAAATACTGATCCGGATCCGTTTACACAAAACATTGATCAAAGTCAACTCAAATGAGTTTTAAGGCACGATTTCACATTTCGTCAATTTTCTCATAAAAACTTTTTGGAAAAAAGGACACGGACTGCATACGCAAATCGAGGAATGATAAATGAAGCTATTCAAAGTCTCAAAATATAAAAGTAAAGGTTAAAACTAAAAATGACCTATCGGGTCATCACATCCCATAAAAGGAGTATTTTATTTTACAAATAAGTAGTTAGGAGTTTGGATAAAATTATTGAAACTAGTAATAAGTAGTTGTTGTGTGATTGATTATTCTAACGCTTTTAAAATATATCAAACGCATAGTAGATAAGACAAAGAATACGTACAAACCGAACAACCTTATAAGTGTACCTAAATACTCTCTATATTTAACGGCTTTCTGGTATTTTATGTTAGTTCTTGGATTTGTTAGGATTGAAATTGTTCTGTTTTTTACAAAAGAAAATATGTTAAGGTTGATCTTTGAATTATAGAAATAGTCTAAAATTGTCATATGTTAATACGTTTCGGGTACAAAATACACTAGTTCGGGTACAAAATGCACA
>NW_017682906.1:4804-9157 GCF_001879085.1 Nicotiana attenuata | reverse complement strand
ACACTCGTCCTCGAGCGGGTCAAGGAACATACCTGGAGTCTCAAACAAGTGAGGATATCTGCTCCGCATCTCCCGCTCGGTCTCCCAAGTAGCCTCCTCCACGGGCCGACCTCTCCACTGTACCTTCACTGAAGCTATGTCCTTTGACCTCAACTTTCGAACCTGACGACCCAAAATAGCCACTGGCTCCACATCATATGTCAAATCATCATCCAACTGAACCGTGCTGAAGTCCAATACATGAGATGGGTCCCCAACATACTTCCGGAGCATAGATATTTGAAATACCAGATGCACACTAGACAAGCTGGGTGGCAAAGCAAGCTCATAAGCCACCTCCCCAATCCTCCTAAGTATCTCAAAAGGGCCAATGAACCGCGGACTCAGCTTCCCTTTATTTCCAAACCGCATAACGCCCTTCATAGGAGAAACCTTCAACAAGACCTTCTCGCCCACCATATAAGATACATCTCGAACCTTCCGGTCCGCATAACTCTTCCGACGCGACTGAGCTGTACGAAGTCTCTCCTGGATCACCTTCACCTTCTCTAAGGCATCCTGCACCAACTCTGTCCCCAATAGTCTAGCCTCGCCGGGCTCAAACCAACCAACCGGAGATCTGCACCGTCTCCCATATAAGGCCTCATACGGCGCCATCTGAATACTGGACTGATAGCTGTTGTTGTAAGCAAACTCTGCGAGTGGCAAGAACTCAGCCCAAGAACCTCCAAAATCAATAACACAGGCACGCAACATGTCCTCCAATATCTGAATGGCACGCTCGGACTGCCCGTCCGTCTGAGGATGAAATGCGGTACTCAACTCTACCTGTGTACCCAACTCTCGCTGAAAAGTCCTCCAAAACTGGGAAGTAAACTGAGTACCCCTATCTGAGATGATAGAAACTGGGACCCCATGCAACCGAACAATCTCCCGGGTGAAAATCTCTGCCAACCGCTCCGAATAATAGGTAGTACACACCGGAATGAAGTGCGCGGACTTGGTCAGCCGATCCACAATCACCCAAATCGAATCAAACTTCTTCAAGGTACGAGGGAGACCACTCACAAAATCCATAGTAATCCTCTCCCATTTCCACTTCGGAATATCCATCCGCTGAAGTACACCACCGGGCCTCTGATGCTCATATTTGACCTGCTGACAGTTGAGACACCGAGCTACATAACTCACAATATCTTTCTTCATTCTCCTCCACCAGTAATGCTGCCTCAAATCCTGGTACATCTTCGCGGCACCCGGATGAATGGAATACCGCGAGCTGTGGGCCTCCTCTAATATCAGCTCCCGAAGCCCATCCACATTGGGCACGCAAATCCGGCCCTGCATCCTCAACACACCAGCATCACCAATAGACACATCTCTAGCATCACCATGCTGGACCCTGTCCTTAAGGACAAGCAAATGCGGGTCATCATACTGGCGCTCTCTAATACGGTCATACAAGGAGGACCGAGAGACCATACAAGCCAACACCCGACTAGGCTCCGAAATATCTAGCCTCACCATTCGATTGGCCAAAGCTTGGACATCAACTGCAAAGGGCCTCTCCCCAACTGGAATGTATGCCAAACTACCCATGCTGACCGCCTTCCGGCTCAAAGCATCAGCCACCACATTGGCCTTCCCCGGGTGGTACAAAATGGTAATATCATAATCCTTGAGTAACTCAAGCCACCTCCGCTGCCTCAAATTAAGATCCTTCTGTTTGAACAAATGATGAAGGCTGCGATGATCCGATACACCTCACAAGATACGCCATATAAGTAGTGCCTCCAAATCTTCAAAGCATGAACTATAGCAGCTAACTCCAAATCATGTACAGGGTAGTTCTTCTCATGGGGATTCAACTGACGAGAAGCATATGCAATAACTCTACCCTCCTGCATCAACACACATCCGATCCCAACTCTCGAAGCATCACAATACACAGTGTAAGAACCTGAAGCTGATGGCAATACCAACACTGGAGCCGTGGTCAAAGCTGTCTTGAGCTTCTGAAAGCTCTCCTCACACTCATCAGACCACACAAATGGTGCACCCTTATGAGTCAACTTGGTCAAGGGTGAAGCAATAGATGAAAAACCCTGGACGAACCGGCGATAATAACCCGCCAAACCGAGGAAACTCCGAATCTCCGTGGCTGAGGACGGTCTAGGCCAACTCTGAACTGCCTCTATCTTCTTAGGATCAACCAGAATACCATCACTGGACATCACGTGCCCTAGGAAAGCCACATAACCAAGCCAGAACTCACACTTGGAGAACTTTGCATAAAGCTTCTCCTCTCTCAATCTCTATAATACCACTCTCAAATGCTGTGCGTGCTCCTCCTGGCTACGCGAGTACACCAGGATGTCATCAATAAAACAATCACAAATGAATCCAAATACGGCCGAAATACACTGTTCATCAAGTGCATGAATGCTGCTGGGGCATTAGTCAACCCAAAGGACATAACTAGAAACTCATAGTGCCCATATCTCGTCCGGAAAGCAGTCTTCATAATATCTGAATCCCTAATCTTCAGCTGGTGATAGCCTGAACGGAGGTCAATCTTGGAGAATACCCTTGCCCCCTGGAGCTGGTCAAACAAATCATCAATACGGGGCAGGGGATACTTGTTCTTCACTGTCACCTTGTTCAATTGCCTGTAGTCAATGCACATTCTCATTGTGCCATCCTTTTTCTTCACAAACAAGACCGGTACACCCCACGGTGACACACTCGGACGAATGAACCCCTTATCCAGGAGCTCCTGAAGCTGATCCTTTAGTTCTTTCAACTCTGCTGGTGCCATGCGATATGGAGGAATAGAAATGGGTTGAGTGCCCGGCACCAGATCAATACCAAAATCAATGTCCCTGTCCGACGGCATGCCCGGCAGGTCCGCTGGAAACACATCAGGGAAGTCCCTCACAACGGGAACAGAATCGAGGCTAGGAGTTTCAGCTCCAACATCTCTCACAAAAGCCAAATACGATAGACAACCTTTCCCAACCATCCGCTGGGCCTTTAGGAAAGAAATCACCCTGCTAGGAACATAGTCAGTCATACCACGCCACTCAATCCTCGGAACACCCGGAATAGCCAACGTAACTGTCTTGGCATGACAGTCCAGAATAGCATGGCACGGAGATAGCCAATCCATACCCAGAATAACATCAAAATCTACCATGCTCAACAGCAACAAATCAACTCGGGTCTCCAGACCCCCAATAGTCACTAGACAAGACCGATACACATGGCCTACAACAATAGTATCACCCACCGGGTAGATACATGCACAGGTAAGGCAAGACACCCACAGGTCGTACCCAGGAGATGAGCAAAATATGAAGACACATAGGAATAGGTAGATCCGGGATCAAACAAGACAGAGGCATCCCTGTGGAAGACTGAGATAATACCTGTGATAACAGCATCTGATGCAATGGCGTCCCTCCTGTCTGGGAGAGCATAGGATCGAGCCTGGCCACTGCTAGATCGGCCTCACCCCTGGGGCGGCCCCTGGCTGCCTGGCCCCACCCCTATCTGACTGGGAGGGTGCTGAAGTAGATGGAGTAGAAGATGAGGGCTGATCCCTCTGCTGAAACTGACCACCACGACGTCGAGGACAATCCCTCTTCATATGGCCAAACTCACCGTACTCGTAGCAACTGCCTGGTGCTGGAGAAGGGGACTGAAGGGAACCCCTCGCTGCAGAAGAACCCTGTGCTGAAGAGGCATGAGAAGAGCTCTGTGCAGGAAGGGCACTAAGTGAAGACTGGCCCTGCTGAAATCCCTAATGACCATGGCCTGAAGAAGCCCCACTATACTCAGGGCGAGCTGACTGAGGAGGCCTGAAGGAACGACCTCTACCACGCTGGAACTGGCCCCTAGACGGAGCACCACTGAAACTGCCTGAACTCTGAGGCCTCTTGGCCTCCCTCTCCTCACGTTCCCTACGGCGAATCGCCTCAATATCACAAGCAATGTCAACTACCTCCTCGAACGAGGCACCCAAAACCCTCTCTCTGGTCATCAAAATGCGGAGTGAATAGTTGAGGCCATCCACGAACCTCCTAATCCTCTCCCGATCAGTCGGAATCATCCAAGTAGCATTACGAGCTAGCTGAGAAAACCTCATCTCATACTGAGTCACAGACATGTCCCCCTGAGTCAACCACTCGAACTGACGATGCAGCTCCTCCCTGCGAGACTGCGGTACGTACTTCTCCAGAAAGAGAGTGGAGAACTGCTGCCATGTAAGGGGCGCTGCACCAACAGGCCTACGCCTCTCCAAATCCTCCCACCATGTAAATGCAGCCCCTGAGAACTGGAAAGTAGTAAAAG
>NW_017682906.1:0-3276 GCF_001879085.1 Nicotiana attenuata | reverse complement strand
ATACTCAGCTCAAACAATAGTTCAAATATCAGTTTAAAACTCCAAGTTTGAGTAAATATGGCTGAGTTCAAGAAACAGTGTAAATCACATAGATTGAGTTCAAATAAAGTTTCAAACAGTGAGGAAAACAGTGATGATAGTTCATAAAGAGTTCAAACAGTCGGCAATAAGCCCCAATTATGGCAATGAGCCCAAATCATAGTGAAAACAACAAGTCATTGCTAATACGCGGTAAAATATCATCCGGACTGGACCAAGTCACAGTCCCCAATAGTAAATGACCCCGCGCTCGTCATGGAACGCGTGTCTCATCTCAACATAGCACCAAGTTGTGCAAGTCCGGGGTTTCAAACCCTCAGAACATCATTTAAAATCATTACTCACCTCTAGCCGGTCAAAGTCTAGCTCGCTATGCCTTTTCCCCTTGAATCGAACTCCTCGCGCGTCGAATCTGATCAAAACCACAAGGAATACATCACAATAGGCTAATGGGTCATAACCCAATACGAAAGACTAACGAAAATATAACAAAATCACGAGCTGGACAAACCCGACGCCCCGTCCCACTACTACGAAAAATTACGAAATTCACATCTCCGGATTCCTCGTCTCGCCACGAGTCTATACATATCAAAATCATCAAAATCGGGGTCCATTTGACCCCTTAAATCCCTATTTTAAACTCTCTTAAATTCAAGCCCTAAACCACCATTTTTGACCTTTGATTCCTTGATTATTCAGTCCAAATTCATGTTTATACACCATAAAATCAAGCTCTAAGTCCAAGAGTTCATACCTGATAATAGCCCTCGAATCCCTCTTCAAAATCGCCTCAAAGCTCTCAAGGTTCGGAGTCCAAAATGTCACTCTTTCAAAAATTCGCGAAGAAGATGTTCTCACTTAACCTGCCAGTTATTTCCGCTTCTGCGGATAAATTCCCGCTTTTTCGCCTTCCGCTTATGCAGCTTTCACTTAAGGCAAATTTCCGCTTTTGCGGTCCAACTTCGCATCTGCGGGACCGCTTAAGCGACCCAATGTCCCGCTTCTGCGGAACCTGACCTAGGCTCCTATTTCCGCTCCTGCGAGGCCCAGCTCGCTTCTGCGAGACTGCATCTGCGATCTCCTTTCCGCAGATGCGGAAACACCTGCTGCAACCAAAAAACTTGCAATTTTCCAACTTCAAATTCCTTCCTTTAGCCACCCGAAATCACCCCGAGGCCCCCGGGACCTCAACCAAAGTTACCAACACATCTTAAAACATTATTCAAACTTGTTCCAATCCTCAAAACACGTCAAACAACGCTAAAACCCTTAAATTACATCGAATTCAAGCCTAAGTTTCTTCAAAACTTCCGCAATACGCATTCGATCAAAAACCCGACCAAAACATCTCCGAATGACCTGAAATTTTGCGCACACATCCAAAATCACCTAACGGAGCTACTGCAACTCTCGGAAATTCCATTTCGATCCTCAGATCAAAATCTCACCTACCAACCTATATTTGCCAAAATACTAACTTCGCCAATTCAAGCCTAATTCTACACCGGACCTCCAAAACCAATTCCGATCATGCTCCTAAGTCACAAATCATCCCCCGAAGCTAACCGAATCACCGGAAATCACATCCGAGCCCTCTAACTAACTAGTCAACTTCCGGTTGACTTTTCCAAAACAAGCTTTCCTTAAAGAGACTAAATGTCTCATTTCCTACCAAAACCAAACCAATCCAACTCGATTACCTCAAATACCGATAATGAAGCATAGAGAAACATAATATGGGGAAAACGGGGCGGTAACTCATGTGACGACGGGCCGGGTCGTCATATGGAAATACTGGGCTAGCGGAAGGAATTGAGGTAAAGTATAACAATTATTATTATATTTTTTTCCGAAAAATACATTGCTTATTAGTGTTATTTACTCTATACAGCAAGATGATGCAACAGTACAAGCACACAGTAGCTTGCCTGATCTTAACGATGAAGCGGACTGGGAGATAGAAGACTTGACCGTTTAGTTTGAGATGATTTAAGTTTTAATCTTATTTAATTTGATTTGATATAGATTTTTTTGAATTTTTTGACGTTGTTTTGTAATAATTTAAATGTGTGAGATAATAATTATCATTGTTAAATATTTCTTCATTTTATCGGACTACACTAAGAAAATGTGATTAGAAGTGAAAGACTTCAAACATTATAATCAGTTCAAACTAAGAACTAAAATACTCACATTTAGTTACTATGAAGCATTTATTATTCCCAACCGTTTTAGTAGTGTGTAGGTAGAATTAGGTTGAATTTTAAGTGCATGAATCAGTCATAATCACTTCAAAAGTTGGAGGAATCTCTTCTTCAATATCACTGGAAGTAGAAGAGTAAGATATGTCGCCACTGCTAGTAGAAGAGTAAACTAGGGTTTGTGAGTGTTTTAGGTCTTTAGTGTTTGAGTATGTGACCATATTTATAGGGGCCAAGCCAGTATCAAACATCCTGATTTTCTGTCAGTGAAAAAAACAACCTATTTTGGCCACACTATCTGGTTTTGTTTGAATTGTCGTAATTAATGATGTTAGTTGAATTGCATTTATTTTAGGGGAAATTTGGTGTTAGTTGACTTGCATTTATTATTTCGGTTACCAACCCTTTTTTGAACTAAAAACTATTCACATTCCAACTATATAGTTAGGGTTTGTAGTTAGGGCAATGAAATGATACCAAGTGATATACCAATTTGATAACTGGAAAATCAAAAGAGTCCGAAATCAAAATACACATTACATAATAACCAAACTGGAAAATAAAAGTACATATTACATAAAAAAAGCTAACAAAAGTTAAAACAACACAAACTGGGAAGACAAAACATAACTAGTTAATTTCAACGGGATCTTGGAGAGTTCCTCGGCCTGTCACGTGCAATTGGAAGATAACACAGAATTCTGTAATTTCGACCAACTCAAAGTTAATTAACCAACCCCGCTTGATGTTATTATTCATCACAAAATATTTCCAACCGTCTTTGAACCATCTCCGCTTATCCATGTTAATTTTCATAAACCAAGGCTCGCCATCATAGTGAAGAACCGCTGTGCTATGTGATTCAGGAAGGTGTTCGTAAAAATATTTTGGAATATGCTGCAAACAAAAAGAAAAAAAAATTGAGAGATTTGTTTGTTTCGAACTGGATTTGAGAGAAAAAAAAGAACCATCTCCGCTTACAACCAGATCTGTTTGTTTCAAACTGGATTTGGTTGAAACTCAACTTTTTTTA
>NW_017682905.1:5597-9160 GCF_001879085.1 Nicotiana attenuata | reverse complement strand
CAAATTTCAATAATAAAGTAAGCAATTATAGAAGAAAACTAGAGAGAGATTGATGATTTTGTGAGTAAAAATGAAAGAATGAGGGGGTATTTATCGTTGAGAATAGGGAAAAGTGTAATTATAAAAGTTTGGGGTTAAAACAAAGTTTGGGGGTCAAATGGCAAGTTTTTTTTAAAAGTCAAACGGCTAAATCGGCAGGCCAACGACTAGTTTTAAACTTCAACCGTTGGCCAATTTAAAGTTTTTTTTTTGAAAATAGTCGTTGGGCCCGTTTGGCCTGGTAGGCCCGGTTGAACCGGCCCAGCCTGCTAGCCGGTCCCGGGCTAAATGGTCCCGAGCTCGTGGATGTTTCAAATATATGGAACGTCCCAGTCACACGAGCTCAGATGATAGCCTGCATTCTTGATGGTATTCAGCTGAATGTTGGTGAGCTCTTCATCAATGAACTGAGGGAGTATCGGATGCAGAACAGTCCTTCATTGATTTTCCCATCGCTTATCACTGAGTTGTGTCAGCTTGCTGGGGTGGAAGAGGCTCCAGGGGACAACTGGATAGATCCGGGAAAGCCACTGCATCCGTTGAAGAAGAGAGGAGAGGGCGGCACGGTGAAGAGCAAAAAGAGAAAGTTGGGTTCTTCTTCTCAGGTTGATCCGAGTAGTCAGCCGTCATCCTCTGCAGCAGGACCATTTGCTGTGCTTGGCGAGGAGATGCGAGTGATTCGCGAGCTAGTGGTTGGTCTTCCCCAGGGACCTGGGGAGACATCTGAGGGACCTGCTTGCATCTCAAAGAAAGAATTCCAAAAATACATTGAAGATCAAAGGAAGCAGGGGGGATCACCTCAAAGCACTAGAGAAAGCATACACTGAGCTGGCCAAGAAGCATGGTGAATTGAGCACTTCACATGACAACCTGGAAAAGTCCCACACCCAGATGGTAAAAAGGGAGAAGAAAAGAGATAAATTCTTTACTCGCATGTGGAAGGGTGTGAAGGGGCTGTGGAAGGTCCTAAAGCCTCAGGACCGGATACCATCGACCAGGGCTGTGGAGGATGATGAGGTTCCTGTTGAGTGGCCCGAGGAGGAAGGAGAGGAGGATGATTCTGACTCAGATAGCGAGGAGAGCAGTTGATGCAGTATTCAGGGAGCACTTTCCTTCATTTTTACTCTATCATGTTTTGTTGCATTGGGGACAATGCAATATCTTTGGTTGGGGGTGGCTTCTTGTATAACTATTATTTTAGCATAATTGTGGATATTTGGCGGATTAGTATTGTGATTGTTTTTCATTTTGTTATTAGTATATTTCTATATCATGTGTTATATTAGTATGTTTAGCTACTTGATATTTATTAGCTTCTTAATTTTTTTTATTTTTAGTATACTTTGTGTTAGTGGCGATATCCTTGGTTTTCATTATACCACGGTTCTTTTTTCAAGGATGCCAATTTTCTTCTTGAACCGGGTAATTGTAAAAAAAAATTGTCAACTTTTCCCGATGATGGATAGATTGACAGCTTTCTTAAGGGAATTAGTCTTGTAGTTAGGATTAGCTTTTGTTAAATTAGGAAAATAAAGGGTTTGAGTTGGGATTTGTGCCCATTGACCATGTTGTGGCTTGCTTGGTACCAATATGATTTAAATCTTGGCATATGAATTTTTGATTGTTGAAAAAGAAAACGATTGAAGTAAAAAATGTCATGACCTTTTAGACTCAATTTTTGGCTCTTTAATTCACTAAATAGCTTTCTTTAGGCTATAGGTAACCTCTTTGCGTCATTGGTTCTAATTGGATTTTGGATTTGTATTCCGCTTGAGTTTTCATGTGCCATGTGTGGTGAGGTTTATTTGTGAGTTCTTTTGTAGTACTTGTGGTCTAAAACTTGCCCGGAATGTGCTTTAAGGCGAAATTATAGACTAACTTGGTTTGAAAAATGATATTAGGCCTTCCTTGGACCGCTAGTATACCTTAAATTTCCTACCCTTAAATATTTTCCCTAGTCAACCCATTTTGAGCCTTTAACCTTATTCTTTGGCAACCATATTACAAGCTTAAATCCTTTGTTCTTAATTGATCTAGCTTTTGACACCCTACCTCCCTAAGTACTTTGAAAGTGTAAATATAGGCTAAAAGCCTAAGTTTGGGGGTTGAAGGTTAGAAAAGTTGTGATATGGAAGTTGTTTTAAAAGGTGGAAGGTAGAGAGAAAAAAAAAGAAATCTTCTTTGACTTTGAAAAAAAAAAGCCCTGGGCCTTCATACTTCTCTAGGGACGACATGCAGAGTTACTTGGATGCACAGAAGAGTCAAAATGAGCATATTGAGAAGATGGCTGCATCCGTGACTAGATTAGAGGGGGCCTACAACACTTTGGCCAAGGCACATGCCACCCTTCAGTCAGACTTTGAGAAGGAGAAGAAGAAGAACAAGAAGAAGGGCAAACTCATGATCAAAATGTGGAGAGGCATCAAGGCTATCTTCAAATGGGGAAACCCAAACAAGAAGATACCAGTAGAGGCCCAAGATGATAGCGAGGAGTATTCCTTCATGTCCGAGACTGCTAGTGATGGTGGTGATGATGATGAGGACGATGAGGAGACAGAGGATGATGGGGTCACGAGCACAGCACAACATTGATTAGCCATCCTTCCACAGTCTGCTAGTCTGATGCAGACCTCAGGGAGACCCTCAAACTATTTTATGCTTTATATTTGATATTGTGCAGTGAGGACACTGCAATGTTTTAGTTGGGGGTGGCTATTGTATTGTATTCATGGTTTGAGATTGTGTGCCCTTGCCGGGCTTGGTATTGATTAGTCGTGTTTGTGTTTTTATTTTTCTTTCGTTATTTATTTTCTTCTTATAGCCTATATTTTTTTTATATAGTAGTATTAGCTTCTTCTATTTTAGTATCCTTTGTAGTAGTTTTCTTTTCTTTTATTGTTATTTCCTAAAATAAAAATTCCTTGGGTCTTCTTCATGCTACGGTTCTTTCCCAAGGAACACTTTTGAAGTGAACCGGGTGACTTTTCCCGATGATGGATAGATTGACAACTTTCTTAAGGGAATTAGTCTTGTTTTGTTAGGATGAGGCTTTTGGATTATTGGGTAGTATAAAATTAGTCTCTTGTATGTAAATGGTGAATTAAGAATACCCCTCCGAAATAATTCTTGTGATAAATTTTTGGCTCTTTTAGTGACTCTTTTGCCCACTAGTTTGAATATTGCTCTAGATACCATTATTAGAAAATAAAATTGATCCGTCTTGATTAATTCATGTGCCATGTGTGTTAGTGTTTGTTGAAATAAATCTTGTGTTTACTTCTATCATCTAAAACTTGCCCGGTTGGTCTTTCGATGCTAATGATAGTATGTTTGGTTGGAGGAATGATATTAGGCATTCTTTGTTTTATTTACGAAAACCTCTTTAGCCTTTCAAGCCTACCCTTACTTAAATAATATCACTAGTACCCTATTTGAGCCTTGAAACCTTTTTCTTTGGCCAACTCATTACAAACCTTTGACCTTCTTGAAACATAATTCCCTCTTTTGAACCCGTCCCTCCTTGA
>NW_017682905.1:0-3804 GCF_001879085.1 Nicotiana attenuata | reverse complement strand
TATATATATATATATATATATATAAAGTTTTATTTTCTTTATATCTTTATATATTATTTTTCTCTCCTATATCCTATTTGTAGGTTTTTAATTAACAAAATAAATTCTTTACTATATGTCCAATGATTCTTTTCATCTTCACCATGTAAATTCCATATCTATGGTTTTGATTTTGTGAAGGCAGGAGCAAGCATCTTTATCTTAGGAAATCATTCAATTGAGAACAATTATGATCGCAAAATAGGTAGAATCAATAAATTTGGCTACAACTTGCTCTAAATGTTTCTCAAGGCGAAGTAATAGGTGACACTCATTTTTGGAAAATGAAATTAGGATTTCTTTGATTTACCATTTTCTAGCCTTCTTATTTTCTAACCAAATACATATAAATATTCCATTAGAACACTTCTTTAAGTCTTTATCCCATTTTTTTCAACACCTTGATCTCTTATAATGAAGAAGAACAAGAAGAAAAAGAGTAATTAGATATATACATATATAGTAATGAGATCTTCCAACTAAAAATGAGCAGAGATTGGTGTATATATTTAAAAAAATGAGAAGAAGAGAAGAAGAAAAAAAATTATGTGAATATAAGATATTTGAAATTTAAAAAAAAGACAAAACAAGAAAAAAAAGTGTTATCAAAGGGAGGAAATGTCGAGCACCAAGAAATGTTTGCTCCAAGCTGGGGAAAAGAAGTCACTCTAAAAATATCCTTATCCTACCAGCCTGAAGCCTAACTGTGATGACCCAAAGGGTCATTTTCTTTCTCCTCAATTTGCGTGCACAGTCCGGGTGCATATCCGAAAAGCTTTTATGTGAAATTTATGAAAAATATTGAATTTGGCCTTTAAAATTGGTTAAAGTTGACTTCGTTCAATATTTTTGGTTAACGGACCCGGACCTGTGATTTGACGGTCCCGTAGGGTCCGTAGTAAAATATGGGACTTGGGCGTATGCCCGGAATCGAATTCCGAGGTCCCTAGCCCGAGAAAGAATTTTTAAAGAAAATTGTTTGCTGGAAAATATAAGGACCTTTGAAAATGAATGGTGTGTGATCTTGATGATATCGGGCCCGTATTTTGGTTTCGGAGCTCGGTACAGGTTTAAAATAATATTTAAGTCGAATCTGTGAAATTTGGTAAGAATTGGAGTTGATTTGATATAAATCGGACCTTAGGTTGAGAAAATACAAATTCTGAACTATCTTATGATTTTCATGAACTTGAGGTTAAATTCGTAGTTGTTGATGTTATTTTGATGATTTGATTGCACGAGCAAGTCCGTATGATATTTTTAGATTTGTGTGCATGTTAGGTTTGGAGCCCCGAGGGCTCGGGTGAGTTTTGGATAGGCCACGGAGTGACTTTGGACTTAGAAAATTTCTGTTGCAGCTGGTGTTTTTGTTGCAGGCTCTGATCTCGCAATTGCGAGGTCAGGCTTCGCAATTGCGAGCCTAACAGGCTTGGCAATTGCGAGGGCTTTATCGCAATTGCGAAGAAGCACATGCCAGCACTTGTTCGCATTTGCGACCACCCCTTTGCAATTGCGAAGTCATCAGGGAAGGGCCAGTCATCGCAATTGCGACAAATTGCTCGCAATTGTGAAGGGAGCAGACATGCAGCAGGTTCGCAATTGCAAAGCCTGTCTCGCATTTGCGAGCTTCGCAATTGCGACATCTGCACCTGAACAAAACGTCATTTAGATGGAATTTTCACTTCATTCTTCAAAATTTCGAAACCTAAACTCCTAAGGGCAATTTTTCTAGAGCAATTTCTTCCCGAAATCATAGGTAAATGAATCTTAACTCTTTTTCTTCAATCTATTTCATCTTTTTACATGATTTCATCTCAAAATCTAGGGTTTTTTCATGGGAGATTGGGTGTTCTTGGGTAGAAATTAGGATTTTCGAATTTTGGGGATTTGGACCTCAAATTGAGGTCGGATTTCAAAACCAATTGCATATTTGGGTTCGTGGGTGAATGGGTAGTCGGGTTTTGGTTCGAACTTCGAGTTTTGACGAAGCGGGCCTGGGGTCGATTTTTGACTTTTTAGGAAAAACATTGGAAAATCTTTATTCATGCATTAGAATTGGTTTATTTAACGTTTATTGATGTTATTAAGTAAATTATGACTAGATACAAGCGGATTGGAAGTGGAACCGAGAGGTAACGAAGTAATTGAGGCTTGATTTTGTTTGTGGAATTTACGTAAGTGTTTGGTGTAACCTTAGCTTGAGGGAATAGGAGTTGTGGTCTTATTTGCTACGTGTTAGTGTTGAGTACGACGTATAGTGTTGTGACGAGTATCTATTCATTGGTGTCAATCATGCCCGTAAGTCTTATACCATGTTGTTGTGACTCTATTGTGTACTGCCCATGCTTAAATTCATGATTATCAATGTTGAACATGACTTATGATAATTTCTTGTTAATTGACCATTATTCAGTATTGGCTCAAGTTGCGATTTATTTTGTGAAGTAACTGTTGGAACGAGATTGGTTATAGCCGAATCCCTTGCCGGGATGTATTTGTTTCTGTTGTTAATTCCCTTGCCAGGATGTATTGTTTCTATTGTTTGGGTGGGGAAGAGTGTAAAGCACGAAGGGTGATGCTGTGCATAATATTGTAAGTGAGTGATAATGCACGAAGGGTGATGCTGTGCCGATATTGTGAGTGTTAATGCACCAAGGGTGATGTCGTGCCATGATTTGAGAGCTAATGCACGAAGGGTGATGTCGTGCCGATATTGTGAGAGTTAATGCACGAAGTGTGATGTTCCGCCATGATTATGAGAGTTAATGCACGAAGGGTGATGTCATGCTATTTTTGTTGCATCATATGGTGAGAACGAGAGTAAAAGCACGAAGGGTGATGCCGTGCACATATTATTATTTCATTATTCTTGTTGATACAAATATGGCGCTCATTATGCTTCTCTATTGAATTACTGTTAGAATCTGATATTCCTCGCAGCATGTTCCCCTTCCCATCTTTATCTGTCATTTCATGTTATTATTGTTCTGTTCGTATATGATTTAACTGCACAAGTTTATATGGTTGTCGTGTCCTAGCCTCGTCACTACTTCGCCAAGGTTAGGCTCGACACTTACCAGTACATGGGGTCGGTTATACAGATACTGCACTCTGCACTTTTTGTGCAGATCTCGGTGCCAGACCTTGTGAGTAGCTTGAGGTAGCTGCCTTCAGTCCAGGGAGACCAAGGTAGATCTGCTGGCATTTGCAGAGCTTGAAGTCCCCCTTACCCGCTTTAGTTTTCTTCTGTCTCTTCTATTTCGAGAACAGTTGTACTTTTCTTTCTAAACCAGTGTTTGTAGAAATTCGTAGATGTTCGTGAAATTGTAACACCATATCATTGGGGTAGACATGTATTGGAGTATTTCAAATTGTTATAACACTTCCGCACTTTATATCTGTTTAGCTTTAGTTACTATTTATCTCTGTTTGGGTTAATTGCTAATGGGTTAAAATCATAGTAGTTGGCTTACCTAGCTTTCACGAGTAGGCGCCATCACAATCCCGATGGTGTGAAATTCGGGTCGTGACAAGTTGGTATCAGAGCTCTAGGTTGCCTAGGTCTCACAATTCACGAACAAGCTAGGTAGAGTCTGAGGGATCAGTACGGAGACGTTTGTACTTATCCCCCAGAGGCTGCAGAGTTTAGTAAAAACTTCACATCTATTCTTTCCTGTCGTGCGACTTGATTTCTCAATGCTAATTGAACTTCCACTTTGTTCTTTTGCAGATGGTGAGGACACGTACCGCTTCATCAGTTGACCA
>NW_017682904.1:5759-9161 GCF_001879085.1 Nicotiana attenuata | reverse complement strand
ACTGGATGTACCCTCATGAACCTGGGCCACCTCTATCACAAATCCCTCAGTGCTAGGGAGTTTCCTCTTCTTCCTCGGCCTGGGGGTCTCCTCCTGCTGTGGCTGAACTGCTGTTGGATCAACAGTTGGCTCCCCGAAAAGCAAGTCAAGTGGCATCTGATCCTCCAAAAGCTTATCCACATCCTCTCTCAACTTCATCACTGACTCCTTGGAGGCCTTCTGCTTCCTCAATTTCCTGTGCTCCCTAGCAAGTTTACCCAGTGCTGTGCTGTGTGCTCCAACTGCCTTAGCCAAGGCATTCTGTGTCTCCATCATCTTTTCCTGATTGGCCAGGATCTTCTTCAGTGTCTCCTCAATAGAAGGAGGGATCTCAACTGTGGAAGGGGCTGACTGTGTCTGAACTACAGTGGCCAAGTTTGACAACTTGGATGTCGCAGCTGACATCCAGTTGTTCAAACTGACTAGAGACTGAGCAAGCTGGTGGGCAGTGAACCTGTGGGTCTTCGAGGAAGGGACATCCTGGTCTGCTGCAATAGATGGACCAGCACTAGAAGAAGGATCCTGAGGCAATGTCTCACTGGTAGCTGGGATAGTGGAAGGCTCAGTGGACTGCTGAATAACCGCCGGCTCCTCAGACTGGCCAGGTGCGGTGGAAGTGGATGCCTGAGGCTTTTTGGACCTCTTTGGGTTGTCGGGACCCAACTGACTGTACCATGAGTAGGGGGCCACTGGATCTACCTGAACATCAAATTTCTTCTTCTTTACCTTCAACTCTCTGAAATACAGGGAAAGAGTGTTTGGGAAGGGGTAGTTTGTGTTTGTCTCCTGCCCTACCGTAGAAATCACTATTGACATGATGTTGCCCACATTCAGAGGAAAACCAGCCATAATGGAAGCTACTAACACTGCAAGAGGAATAGGAACTGTGTGATCATGAGTTGAAGGGTCAAGCCTACTACACACGAAGGTCAACCACCCCTTTGCTTCAAAACTGAACGTGTTTCTCAGAATTTTCTCTCCTGCTTCAACCAAACTGGGACAGTGCCCGGAGCTGCCAAGTGCTGGGCCAACCACGGGCGAACCTCTTCTTTCATTGCCAGCTTTTCTAAGTATTGGGTTTCGTCTTCTTCATTGAACCCCAAAAATTCATTCAGAGACTTCCCATCAAACATCACCACCTTGTCCCTCACTTTTGTCACCTTTGAATCTCTCACCACATGATAGACATTACAGTAAAACTCTTTCACCATATTTTCATTTGCAACTATGCAACGTTCCTTGAAGAACCCCCAACCCTCTCTAGTTCGGAATTGTGCTTGCACATGTGGGTTTAGAGGAAGAAGATCAGAATCAATAAATTGCCTCTCCGGAATCAACTTTCTTTTGGGCCACCACTCTCCAAATCTGTGGAAGGCTGTTTCACTGGCAAATCTATCAGCCCATGCTTCCGGTTTTCTTGTTCTCTCAATACCACCAACTTGGGGTTCACCCCCCTCGCCGTATCCTGCACTCTCCCCAGACAATGAAGTTGTGGGGGAGGTGGAGTATTGGGCCTCACTTCTATCCTCGGACTCATCAGACGAGTCCAAAACTACATTCACCGGTTTCTTGAGGCTTTTATCAGTTGGTCCCTTGGAGGTAGGTGAAGCTGAGGGAGAGTCATGCAATTGAAGCGAAAGAGACATGTGAGTTGGAGCAGATTCAGAAGTAATACTCCGGGATGGGGCGTCCTGAAGAATGGGAGGCAGCTCTATCAGCTTCCCGTATTATCTTGCGGGTCTTTTTGATATTCTCCCGAGTTTGGGGAGTGAGTTTAACAACCCGCTTCCTTTTTCCCCCTCGGGAGGAGCCACCCCTCCCAAGTTGTTGTTCTTTTCCCCCTCGCTGCTTTACCATGATCTGCAAAGGAAAGTCTAACCTTGTTAGTTGAGGCATATGCAGTGAATTATATGGTACAGTCGAAAGCATGGGTGAACAACATGAATGCAGAATAGAAGAGGCGCGGACCGCGCAAAAGAGTCATGCGGACGCGCTGGACTGGCGCGGACCGCGTAAAACTGGAGCGCGGACAGCGGTCAAGATGCACCAGAGACACCACTCTCTGAATCTCACTGACGCGGTCCGCACTGTTTTGGTGCGCGGCCGCGCTAGATTGCGCGGACCGCGTAGAAATGATGCGCGGCCGCGTAGGGCAAAAACTGAACTGAGGACAGGGATTTTCATGTAAGTCCAATTTATTTGCTCAGATTATGGGTCCTAGTTGTCCCTACTCAGTTACTAATCAAGAAATCATACCCGTTGTTTCACATAAACACACTAAATCTACCCTAACAGGTAAAACTAAGAGAGAAAGAAGAAAATAAGAAGTTATACTAACAAGAAGCAAAATAAAATAAACTAAACTAAACTATGAATGAGATTAGTGAGGAATGTTACCAGGGGTTGTGAGAATTTTAACTACTTGAAGCACGTTGTTGTTTTGGTGCACAGTGAAAAATTGAGAGCTCAGGTAGAAAATTGGCGAAAAGGTTAAAATGAAGCCTAGGGTCTCTATTTATAGAAAACAATCTGGGCCCCACTACTTACCCACCAGCGCGGCCGCGCAGAAATGGCCGCGGACCGCGCTGGATTTCCAACACTCTTAGTTGCCTGAACAACCTACGCGGACCGCACTGTTTTGATGCGCGGTCGCGTGGGAAACTTCAGAGAGTATGCATTTTGGCCTTCTCACGCGCGGACCGCACAAAAATGTCACGCGGACCGTGCAGAGAACTTCAGAGACTCAACTTCCATTGCACCAGCCTGCGCGGACCGCACTGTTTTGGTGCGCGGCCGCGTAGGCAAACTTCAGAGACCTTATGATTTTTTGCTACTTTTGCCCTGCACTGGTCGAACCTCAACCCTGCAACATCTTACAAACCATGAGTTGAAAAATCCTAATCTACAACGGAAAAGTAAAAAGAAAGAAAAAGACATGGGTTTCCTCCCAAGAAGCGTCTGATTTAACGTCGCGGCACGACGCATTTTAGCACAATATGCCACCACGTGGCTGTCAACAATATTCCCCAAGTAATGCTTCACACGATGCCCGTTGACTCGGAAAACTTCACCGCTTTTGTTCTTTAGATCAATAGCACCAAATGGGGTTACCCCAACAACTTTAAATGGACCACTCCACCTAGACTTGAGCTTTCCCGGGAATAACCTCAACCGGGAGTTGAAGAGAAGAACCATGTCACCCACCTTGAACTCTTTACCCCGAGCATACTTGTCATGGAGATACTTCATCTTGTCCTTGTACAAAGACGAGCTGGAGTAAGCATGAAATCTAAACTCATCAAGCTCATTCAATTGCTCCACTCGGAGATTTGCTGCAACATCCCATTCCAAGTTCAACTTCCT
>NW_017682904.1:0-3563 GCF_001879085.1 Nicotiana attenuata | reverse complement strand
AAGCACAGAACTGCCTTAAGGGACAAGCGAAGAGTGGAAGGCCAGGGTAGCATGACTTGCAAAGGACTGATTGTGCCACATGAAACCCGCCTGCCCGCAGGATTCAAAGTACCAAACTTTAACTTGTATGATGGGCGTGGAGATCTGGTAGCCCACTTGAGGGTCTATTGCAACGAAATGAGGATTGTTGGAGAGAAAGATGACATGATGATGGCATATTTCAATAAAAGCCTAACTGGGGCAGCTTTGGACTGGCATAGTCGTCAAAATGTTGATGAGTGGCTTACATTGGGTGACATGGCTCAAGACTTTGTCCGATACTTTCAATGCAAATCAAGTGTTGCCCCAGACCGCACCTCGTTATATAAAATGGAAAAGAGGCCGGAGGAAAGCTTTAATGAATTTGGGCTCAGATGGAGGGAGCAAGCTGCTCGAGTCAGTCCCCCGATCAGCGAAGAAGAAATGGTTAAGCTTTTTCTACAGGCCTAGGGACCCACCTACTACAGTCATTTGATCCCGGCCTTGGGTAAGCCTTTCAATGATGTGTTAAAAATGGGGGAGCTAGTGGAAGAAGGAATCAAGTCGGGCAAAATCGTGAGTCATTCGGAAGCCAGTCAAAATGTACCAGTAAGCTTGTTTGGAAGAAAGAGGAACAGAAAGGACGATCCGATAAGTTTTCCTGAGCAACACTTCCGGCCTCGACATCGTCCCTGTGGTTATCCTTGTGCATTAGATGACCTTCTTCGATGCTGCGTCTCTCCACAGAAATCCCAAAGTCGCACATGACATTCTCAGTACCCAGCTCCTCAAAAGGCCCATCTACCCCCGCGAGCTTCCCAAAAACACCCCGGCTCAGGTTTTCGGCCCAATCCAGCGTTTAAGAATGAGAGGTCACGAAAGAAGAAAGACTTCACTCCGTTGGGAGAATCATACGCCAGTCTGTTTCAGCGATTAAGGACACTGGATATGTTGAAGCCGATTCAAATAAAAGTGCCGAACCCTCCTCCAAAGAAGTTTGATCCTCCTCAACGATGCGCATATTGCTCAGGTGCCCTGGGGCACGACATAGAGAAATGTTGGAATCTGAAGAATGCAATTCAAAAGCTTATTGATGCAGGTGACATCGTCGTGCAAAGTCCAGATGCAACAAACACTGGCCAAGATCCATCTCCTGTGCACAATGAAACGCATATGGTGGGTATGATTGATTGTGAGAATGAGCCGGCAGAAGAAACCCAGAAGCAGTTTACTCAAAACAACGTGATGAAGTCCTGTGAAAATTCCAGCAATCTTGGTATGAAATTCAGTGGCTAAGACGCCGTACTTGGTAATTGGGAAGACGCTCCATCTCTTGGAGTTTTGGTGGTTTATTTTGTTGTCATTTCTATTGTCCGGGTTATTTCAGGGTTGTAATCCGGATATTGTCTTGTGATTCAAACCCGTCTATCCTTTCATTTTGTCTTGCTTGTCCCGTCGTAGCAGCTTGTGTAGTTTGTTTAGGTTTGTCCAAGGGTTGTAACTCTAATCTAGTGTGCTTGTTTCGTTGTTTAAACCCTTTCACAGTCAGTCTAATGCAATTCCCGCCATTTCTAGTCATTTCTAGTCATTTTATTTAGTTCCCTTCTCCCTCTGCAATTCTTTTCATGCTAGTTCTAGTGACGTGACAGGCACGCATAATTTTCAGCCTATTCAAATAAAAAAAAAGGGTCAGTTTAGTAATGAAGCAATGAAACACTGTTCAAGGGAAATAGGTAAAGGCATTTTGAGATCACTTCGCGCCCAAGACAAGCGAAACTGGGGGCAGATAGAACATAAAGAAACACTGTTGAGATGCATCATGCCGCATCGGTTTCAAGCCAAAGGAAGGCTTACCCCAAGTCTACAGGGACCGCTCATGGTACCGAGACTGTTGTCCAAATGGTTCTGGGTAATTGACAAATATAGAAGGCAAATGTGTGGGTATGGTTAGTAATTCTGGTGCAATCAAATGTTACGTATGTTTTCCTCGGCTTGTTTAATTGTGTAGTTTGTACTTGGCGTATTTTGGAGATTGAGATGACGAAGGCGTTTTGTTCTGCTATCCAAACACTTTATCCTTTGTTACCCCTTTGAGCCTCAGTTATTTTCTTGCATACCCCTCTTTCGGAATCATTAATCAGACTCGCAAGTTCGAATGGGGAAGTAAATGGAGAAACAAGAGAAAAACAGTGAAAAAGAAAAAGAAAAAAAAGAAAAGAAAGAAAACAAAAGAAGAGAAAAGAAAAGAAAAACAAAAGAGAAAAAAAAAGGGGGAAAGAAAAGAAAAGAAGAGAAAAGAAAAGAAAAAGTAAAAAAAGAGAAAAGAGAAGAGAAGGAAAAGAAAAGAATGAAAAGAAAGGAAAAGAAAAGCGGAAGAAAGATCGCAACAATCAAAGTAGTCGCCTGAACTACGTTTGACTTGATCCCGAAAGGGTACGTAGGCAGCCTCTCTCTGAGGTTCAGTCATACCAAATAAAAATCCAAAAGTCCCCAAGGAAGAAACTGGGGCAGAAGTTGTGGTTGCTGTGAGAAATCTGATTCCGAAAGTTGTAACTTTAAAACCATGATTGAATTGTTTTGAGCCTTCGATACCCCTCCTTTCTAACCCTATCCAAAAGCCCACATTACGGTCCAAAGCAAGACCTTCCGGTCAGTCTTCAAGAAATACCGAGGCAAATGAGCAGAGGTGCATCATATCAGGGGCAACACTCCGGTCCAAACGAAGGAAATGAAGAATGAGAAAGTTTTGTTGATAAGAATCCTCACGGGTACCCCCCAAGGTGATGAAAGCTGAGAGAGATCAAAATGAGAGAGTCTTATTGGTGAAAACCTTCGCGGGCACCATAAGGCGACTGTGAGCAGGTGATTTTTGCCCTAAGCAGTAATTCCCAAATTTCAAAATAATTTTTCTAATATTTTATAATTTTGTGTGAGTTTCGTAGCATTCTTTGGTAATTGTTGCATTCATTTTATGCATTTAATCCATAAAAAATACCAAAATATGCATTAACATTTAGGGATTTAATTTCACAATTTTAATATTAATTAGTCTTAGAATAAAATACAAAGAAATTGCAAGAAAATAGTCTTTTGCATTACTAGTTTTTGCATTTGTGTCGAATAGGGTTACAAGCAATTTTAGGAATTAAAATAGCTTAATTAGGTCTTTGCTTTGTTTAGGCATTTTATAAAAATCAGAAAAATAAATAAATACAAAAGAAAAATACAAAAAAAGAAAAAGAGGGGAAAAGAAAAGAGAAAAATTAAAAATGGTCTTAAGTAAAGACCACATTTGGGCCAAAATCAGGTAGCCCCAAACAAAAACACCCCAGCCCAAGTCTGCCCAATACCCCACCCGGTCCAGTCCTCTCCATAACAAAACGACGTCGTTTGATCACAACCGTTCACCTCCCCATATCCGATGGCCCTGATTAGCTCCCAAAAACCAAATAAAACTGTCCGAAAATTGCATACAAAATAAAAACATAACCCTTCTTCCTCGTACCAACTCACCCCTGAAACGCCGGTCACCGTCTCCGCCATAA
>NW_017682903.1:5705-9161 GCF_001879085.1 Nicotiana attenuata | reverse complement strand
TCATTATTGGGTTACCTCGCTCTTATCATAAGTTTGACTCCATCTGGGTGATAGTTGATCGACTTACAAAATGTGCCCATTTTCTGCCAGTTAAGACAACTTACACGGTTGAAGATTATGCGAAGTTGTATATCAAGGAGATTGTTAGGCTTCATGGTGTACCAATATCTATTATATCAGACCGAAGAGCTCAATTTACGGCTAACTTTTGGAGGTCTTTTCAGAAGGGTTTAGGCACACAAGTGAATCTCAGCACTGTATTTCATCCACAGACTGACGGACAGGCTGAACGTACCATTCAGACACTTGAAGATATGCTATGAGCATGCATTCTAGATTTTAAGGGAAATTGGGATGACCATCTTCCACTCATAGAATTTGCCTACAATAAAAGCTACCATTCCAGTATTAAAATGGCCCCATACGAGGCACTATACGGGAGGAGATGTAGATCACCAGTTGGATGGTTCGAAGTCAGTGAAACAGAATTATATGGGCCAGATTTGATTCACCAAGCCATTGAGAAGGTAACAGTGATACAGGAGCAATTGAGGACGGCACAAAGCAGGCAAAAGTCTTATTCTGATGTCCGACATCGTGATCGGGAGTTTGAGGTTGGTGATTGGGTTTTCCTGAGGATCTCGCCGATGAAGGGTGTTATGCGTTTTGGGAAAAAGGGTAAGCTGAGTCCACGGTATATCGGTCCGTAAAAAATTCTTCGACGAATTGGACAGGTTGCTTATGAGTTAGAATTGCCATCCGAATTGGAATTTGTCCATCCAGTATTCCATGTATCTATGTTGAGGAAATGTATTGGAGACCCTTCTCGAGTTGTCCCTATCAAAGATGTACAAGTTACAGAGGATCTATCATATGATGAAGTGCCGGTGGCTATATTAGATCGACAAGTCCGCAAGCTGAGAACAAAAGATGTAGCTTCTATCAAAGTATTGTGGAGGAACAAGAATATGGAAGAAATGACATGGGAAGCGGAAGAGGAGATGAGTTCTAAATATCCTTACCTATTCCAGAATGAAGATAACAAGGATGCTAGTGGAACGCAGGATACATTAGAAGGTGAAACGGCTCTATGAGGTAAGCAATAACTTGAGAATACTCTTCCTTAATACAAAATGGTGATATGCAGATAATGTACATGTCCATAATGCTTCGTGTAGCCTTGTGAGGCCATACGTTGGGCTTAACTGCTTGCAAGTTTTGCTAGTAACCATTTTATAGGGGAAAATTGACCGGGAATTTCCGTTGGAATCCACGATGATTTGGGCTCCCCATAAACCCTTACATTCGAGGACGAATGTTCCTAAGGGGGGGGGGGAGGGTGTTACAATCCATATTCACATACGTTAGTTCATGCCATAAGTTCGTCGACGTAAATCCATGAAGAGATTATCTTTAAGATGATAAGAGGTTAATCCTATTGGTCTTAAATGATACAAAGGTGTATAAGGGTGGTTAACAAGTATTAGAAGTTAAACGAATCAAGGATGTTGTCAGCCGTATTTTTGGGTAAACCTAGGGGTGCTTAATACTATCAAGAGGTCGTAATTTAAGGTATATGAATCATAAAATATCCGTATCATAGTCTTGAAGTCAAACGAGTTATGAAACAAAAGTCGACAAGAGTTGTTGCAACTTAAGTTCATAGTTTTACTTAAACTTTAGGTCAAATGTTATTAAGCTTTTCTCCCAATATACTTGGAATTACGGGGTGATCTACCCACCAAATTGAAGATCTATGAGTCTAGTTTCCAACGCATTAAACCTTTTATCAATACGACATTGGAGTAGAGAGATATAGACATTTTTGCGAGACTGCACAAGCTGCTAGGTGACAAGTAGGTGGGTCACCTACTTGGTTAAATGATAGCCCAAAAAGAGGCAATTTCGGGTCAGACAAAGAGCCCATTAAAAGGCTTATCTTCTGAAATATATCCCTCATTATATTTCACAAATAACCAGACCTAAACCCCTGCAAACTTCCTCCCAAAAATTATCCACAAACCCTAATTGATTTTCCCTCTCTTTCAAGTTCAAATTGGGGGTAAACCCTAGAGTTTGAAGAACCAAGATAAGGGCTGAGTTATCCAAAAAGTAAGGTGAGTTTACTGCTATCTTTCATACATTTATTCTGCTGTGAATTCATGGTAATTCGTTCTATACATGTAAGAACTCACGGGACGGTGATCGGAAGCCGTGAGTTCGAGTTATTCACTTGTAGCGGACTGTTTTGTGGACTGTTTTGTGTTGCTGTTGGGCTGCGTGTTTTACTACTGTTTTGTGGAGTTTTGGAGGAGGAAGGGTGTGGAGAAACACCATATAGATGTAGGGTTGTGGGCTGGTAGTTCTTCGTAACATTTCCGGGTTATTTGACACGACTACGGTGGCCGTCGTATATATGAAGTGATTTGGTTGTGCGTGGACTGTTTTGGGAGGCTCAATATGATTATTATTGATGTTGTTTGGGCTGTTTGGTGATTTTTTGGAATTGTGTGAAGTCATATATATAGGGGAGGTGCTGTCCGTTTCATCGTAAAATAGGTTGTGGTCGATACATAATAGTTATGACGCTCGAATGGTAACTATAGTATCGTTTCTCTTATTGTAGACTAAGGAGTCGTGAAAATTGCATAGCTTGAGATTGGGGCAGTATATACAAGGTATGTGAGTCTATCCCTTTCCTTCTTTTGCACGACTCCGATTGTACATAATGTAATGAACGAGCTTCCAAAGATACTCTACTCTTAGAAGCTAGCAGTACTTACATTGTTTCCCCTCTTATGGAACGATTGATGTTGATGTTGCTTCTCTTATTCTTATGTTAACAATGTTATTGGTACTTCCTGATTCTTATAAAGTTCATGGTGAAGAGTTAGTCCTAATAACGTGTACAGAGGATACCGACCTTACGTCACTCCGAAAGGTTTAGAACGTGAGTCCATGAGTCGAGCATGCATTATATATATATATATATATATATATGTATCTATTTTACTCTACCGAGCCGCGCTATAGACGGCCGGGTACGGCACCTATTGTGCAACCACTGATCAGTTGAGTTTTACCAAGCTCCACGTGGCCGGGTACATTTTTACCGAGCCTATTACGGCCGGGTACAATATAATGATGATGATGCCCACAGAGGCGTATGTTTTAAAAGTTTATGTATATATACATATGTATCACGCATTTCATGTCAGTAGCCCTTAGAGGTATCCAGATGTTACAGGTTGTTTATTCTCTATCCCTGCTTACATTACTGTTCGTACTTATGGTTCCCTGCCTTACATACTCAGTACTTTATTCGTACTGACGTCCTTTTATTTGTGGACGCTGCATGTCGTGCTGCAGGTCCTGATAGACAGGCAGGCGCAGCTCCCCCACCATAGTAGGCTGTCCAGTTCAACGGTGATTGGCGAGATCCCGTTCTTCGGACTT
>NW_017682903.1:0-3600 GCF_001879085.1 Nicotiana attenuata | reverse complement strand
GGACGCGGTGTGTTGGCCCAAGATCAGTTGAAGTTTTGAAGAATGAAAAACGAACTCAGTAAAGGACCAGGTTCATCTAAGGAGACACAGTTGTTATGGCCCATACACATGAAGTGCACGTGAAGAAGATAAGTCCTTGAGATCAAGCAGCAATATCTTGATGAATATCTTCTGAACTGATCGAAAAGATTGCATATAGGATAAGGAGTTGAAGTCTCCTTATGAAAAGAGAATTACATCCGGATCAAGAATATGGATTAGGAGTTAGAGTTGTTCTTGGACTCGAATTGTCAAAGGATCCACAATTCGAGTTCTTATCAAACTCTGATTACTAACTCTATAACTATAACGATTGTTCTCTTTTACTGGGGAATGCACATAAGCAGAAGTTAAGCATATTTGAGAGCAAAAAGATCAAGTCTGAGTTGCAAGCAACATATGCGAGATACAAGTGTGCACGTCTGAAGCTACATGAACTAAGATAGAAGAACCAGTTTCATCATTGTGTTTATTCTAAGTCTAGTTCAATTGTAGTAGGTTTTCATATTGTACCTTTTAGCTTTATCTAGAAGCAATTGTAATAGGTATATTGAGTATTCAAGTTAGAGTTAACTTGAAAGTGTCGCAACAGTTGAGGCTGTGTGCTACACTGGGATTAGAGTTAATCCTTAGGTTTACAAAGAGTTTTGTAAATGCAGTTTTTGGCTCAGTAATTTTAGTGGAGTTTGGGAAAATCCTACTGAGTAGTAGGCCGTGGTTTTTTCACCTTTTGAGCCAGGTGTTTTCCACGTAAAAATCTCTGTGCACTTTATTTTCAGTATTTATTATTCCGCAAACTGCTGTAGTTAGAACACTTAGAAGAACCAGGTTCTTCTAACGCGAAAATTAGGTACCACACAAATCACCCCCCCCCTCTTGTGTGGTATTGACATTTAAAACATCAATTGGTATCAGAGCGGGTTATCCTTGAAGAGGTTAACACCTTAGGAAAAGATCAACATGAGTGCACCACCTGGGAACTGGGAAGGGCAATCCTTGCCAGGCCTCCTCTCTTCAATGGCCTCTACTACTCCTAGGGGAAAAACAGAATGAGGGACCATATAATGGGCGAAGACTTATCATTACTGATGGTCCTTTAGCCACAACCAAGAAGAATGCTGAAGGAGTGGATGTTCCAAAGACAAGAGTAGATTGTACTGCTGAAGATCTAAGGAAATGGGAGAAAAATGCAAAAGCCAAGAAATGGTTAGTGTGTGGACTTGGTCCTGATGAGTACAGCAGGATTCAAGGATGTACTATACTGCCAAGGAGATTTGGGACACTTTACAAGTGGCTCATGAAGGAACACCTCAGGTGAAGAGGTCAAGAGGAACACTGCTATATTCTCAATATGAGAATTTTACTATGAAGGATGGAGAAACTATCCAAGAAATGTATACCAGGTTCACTACACTGACAAATGAACTTGAGTCTCTTGGAAGGATTATCCTGGAAGAAGACAAGGTGGAGAAGATTCTAACTAGAGTTCTGCCAATCTCCTGGGAAAGCAAAATCATTGCCATTCAGGAATCCAAGAACATTGCTAATTTAAAGTTGGATGAACTGATTGGAAATCTCACTGCCTATGAATTGAGAAGGCAAACAATGAAGATGGATGCTCCAAAGAAAGAAAGAAGTCTGGCTCTCAGAATTTCAGAAGGATCAGATCTTGAAGATGATGAAATGGCTATGATAACCAGAGATTTCAAGAAATATCTTATGAGAGGAAAGGGTGCTTCAAAAGGAACAACATTCAGCAAACCTAGGGCTCCTGAGAAACAAACCAATGAGGGGTGTTAAAAGTGTGGGAAGACTGATCACCACATCAGAAACTGCCCTCAATGGGAGATTGAATGGAAGAAAGAAAGAGCAGAAAGAAGAAACAGGAAGAAGGAACAGGTTCAACCAAAAAGGAATAAGGGATCAACTAAAGCTATGGTTGCTGCTTGGGGAGAAACATCAGATGAGGACTCTGAAGATGAAGCTGAGGAGGATCAAGCTCTAATGGCCATCGGAGAATCAGAAGATGAACAGGAGGTAAGTATTCTACATCTTAAAGAAAAGATTAAGTTCTTGTCTAAAGAAAAACTGGCTGACCTGCTGATGGACTTCATAGATGAGTCTGAAATAATAAACAGTGAGAAGGATGTTCTGTCTAAGGAATGTGTTATCCTAGAAGAAAAATGTAAAAGGTTAGAGTCCAGGGCTGATGAGAGGGACAACACAAATACTGAGTTGAAGAACCAGGTTCATCAACTTGAAAATAAGATTCTAGAACTTAGATCTGAAAATATTAAACTGAAATTAGGGACAGGAAAGAAAAGGGCTGATCAATCATTTCTCACCCTAGAAGAAAATCTAGGAAAAATGAAAGATGAACTGTATAAGAAAGATGAATTGATTAAAGTCCTAAAAGAAGATTTAGGAAAGGTAAAGCATGAACTAGACAGAACATGCAAATGGAACGAGGTTTCTGATGCACTCTCCTGGCTGCAAGAACATCATAGTAGCAACAAGAGAGGACTTGGATTTGGGACACAAGCTCCAAAATGGGATCCCAAAAACAAGTATCTCACACTTCCTGAGAATAAGATCTGCACACACTGTGGTAATACTGGCCATTACAAAAATGAATGTAATGCAAGAGAAAAGGCCAGTCAAAAGAACAAAGCCTTTGTTCAAGAAAAGCACAAACTGCCTGGTTGGGCAAAGAAAAATTTAATTCATCCTTTTGCCCATAGAAAGGGACCCAAACTAGTTTGGGTTCCTAAGACTAACCCATGATTTCTTTTTGCAGGACCAAGTGAAGGGAAGTAGCCAAATATGGTACATGGATAGTGGCTGCTCATAACATATGACTGGTAATAAGAACCAGTTCCTTTCACTTGAGAACCTAAAAGGAGGTAATGTCTCCTTTGGAAATGGAAAGAAAGGTGAGATCATTGGTGTTGGAAAGGTAGGAAAGACAGACTCTCATTCCATTGAGAATGTCTATTTGATAGATGGCTTAAAATATAGCCTGATAAGTGTGTCACAACTGTGTGACAGAGGTAACCTGGTGGCTTTCACTTCCACAAAATGTTTCGTGATTAGCCTTACTACTGACAAGATTGTTTTACAGGGAAGGATAGTTAACAATATTTACATTGTAGATCTGTCAACTCTCTCTGAAAATGAACTAACTTGCTTGAGTGTGTTAATTAATGATTCCCTCCTTTGGCACAAAAGACTTGGCCATGCCAGTCTAAATCAATTGAACAAATTAGTCTCCAAGGACTTGGTGATAGGGTTACCTAATATCAAGTTCAAGGAAGACAAAATTTGTGAGGCATGTGCAAGGGGGAAGCAGGTAAGGTCATCCTTCAAACCTAAGAAAATGGTAAGTTCGTCCAAGACGTTGGAACTGGTTCATATGGATCTTTGTGGTCCAATGAGAACCATGAGCAGAGGTGGTAAAAGATATGTAATGGTGCTTGTTGATGATTATTCTAGATTTACCTGGGTATTGTTTCTAACTTCTAAAGATGAAGCATTTGAAATGTTCACTGCTTTTATAGTAAA
>NW_017682902.1:5790-9163 GCF_001879085.1 Nicotiana attenuata | reverse complement strand
CCAAGAGACGATAATAATCCGACCAGCTATACCGGGAGAAACATCCCGTATCACCTCTGTAGAACCATTACGGTTCTTCAGTTCTCGATTTATAACAAGCGGTTCGCGTCGCGTAAGATTAAGTAGAAAGGAAACAAGGGCATAAGCCTCGAGGAACCAAATCGCACGATAAGAAATCAAGAAGGGAAGTACTCCTAACAGTCCTGCAGCCTCCCGAGGATAAGTACAGACGTCTCCGTACTGATCCGCGAGACTCTACTAGAGTTGCTCATGACTCGTGAGACCCTAGGAACCTAGTGCTCTGATACCATGTTGTCACGACCCAAAATCCACTAAGGGTCGTGGTGGCGCCGGACGCCGCTGTTAGGCAAGCCAACTAAAATACTTAATTAAATTCCAATTTTAACATTTTTGAAAACCAAGATTTTCCTTCAATGTTACTGGTGAAAGACAAATCTATGATGTAACTAAAAGAGTGTTTGGAAGTAAATACGAGATACCCAATTAATCGTCCCAGAACCCTGTGTCACAAGTGCATGAGCGATATCTAAGAAATAATATAATACAACAACCGTCCGAAATACAATATTGGACAGAAAATAAATACAGATAACTGAAAGAGACTCTGCTGGTTGCGGGTCGCCTCGAGAAGTGCAGCTCACATAAGTCTCTGTGTCAACCATGTTGCTTCGCCCAGTAGGCTGCTAGAGCTACATATACCTGTGCAACAAAAATGCACAGAAATGTAGTATGAGTATGAAAACAACGTGTACTCAATGAGTATCCCGTCTAATCTCGAAGAAGTAGAGACGAGATGGTCGACTTCGGCACTTACTAGTGGTCCAATAATGATATATCGATAATATGCTAAATCGCGGATTTTTATAAGCATTATATAATTCGATAGGTTGAAGTAAATGAACAATTTTTCCTTTATAGGACATTTCCAAATTCCTTTTCATCATTTATACAATTATTCTCAAGCCGGAAAGAGGCTATAACAACTTTAATAAGTTTCAAGGTAAGCAGTACAAGCATGCGCAAATCATGCTGAGGCGTACGACCCGCTCCAACAGAAAATAAACTGTGCACTGCCGAGGATCGAACGGCGCGAACCATAGATGCATCTATTACCCCGCTCGCGAACTATCCATGCAACGCGGTCAACATAAATTAAACAATCACCTTGCTGGCGAATCATGTATGCGACGCAGGTACACATAGAAATACATGCTCAGATAGCCAATTAAGAATTTATCGGGGAATATTTATTCAAATAAAAGCCACTTTCTCTTTTAACAATTTGAGAAAAGAAGTTTAATCCTTTTTTTGAAATTTATTTATTAATTCGATGTGGTTTAAGCAATTCGAGCTGGCAATAAGTTTACAATTAATTCAAGTATAGCATGCTTTTGGGTCCTATACTACCCGGACAATAGCATAATAGTAGCTACGCACGGACTCTCGTCACCTCGTGCGTACGTAGCCCCCCACAAATAGGAGCACATAACCAATTAATTCACCTATGGGGATGTGAGCACGGAATTTTTGTCCTATATGAATTATTCCCAGAAATTCAAACAAAATATTCCTTTCACTGTTTTGCAATTTTGTGGATTTTTGTGACATTTTATGTTAATTATTTGCATTTTTTGTTTGTACATTTTGATTAATAAAAAATATAAAAAAATATACTTGGCATTTGCATTTGGAATTTAATTTCATATTTTAGTAGTTAAGTTGTGTTAAAAACAAAAGAAAAGAAAATAACAAAAATAGTCTTTTTACTTTTTGCATTTTTAGTTTTAATTTGTCTTAATTTGTGTTCAATTGGAAATTAGGGTATTTGGAAATTAGGAAATATAATTTTTTAGTGTCAATTTGGTTTTTGAGTTTCAATTTGGCATTTCAAGAATCAGAAAATAAATAAAAGAAAAAGTGAAAACAATATTTTTTTTTGAAAAAAGGGAAGGAAGGTTGTCTTAAGAAATACCGGAATTGGGCCATTTTTGGTTAAGATTTCGTCTGGCCCAGTTAAATTACAGCCATTTGACACAAGCCCACACCGGTTAGTCCAAGCCCAAGTGTCACCGGTCCAGTCCCACGCCCCCACCAAAACGACCTCGTTTCGTCAAGATTAATCACGTCCGTTGGTTCTCCTTCATCCAATGGACGAGAACTAACGATGTTGTCGCTATATATATGTCCGAAAACATACCCCCCCCCCCTCTCAAACCCCCCTATATCCGTCTCTAACCCAAACCCTAGAGACCCCAACCGCCCCCGTACTCTCCGGCGAAACCCGCCGGCGGCGATGACGGCAGTTATACCAACGACCACCAAAAATACACCACTAACTCCCCTCGTCCCCCTCTTTCCAACCATGCCCTCAGCTCCCCTCGAATCATAGCCAACCTCGTCGAATATTCCATCGAAGATTTTCCGGCCAAAACACCAACTCACCTAAACCTGACTAGCTTAACACCCTAGCACTCTCTCCCTCCCTTCTTTCCCCTTCCGACCTCAGTTCCTCTCAAATTGCACCGGAGTTCCTCGAATCTGCAAAACCCTAGCGCCGCCACAAGTTCCTCCGATGGCGGTGCCGCCCCAAATCACTTCAAACTCATACCCTATACTCTGTTCATCTTCCCCAACCCAAATCCCAAACCGCTTTTCTTCAGATCCAATTGCAAATTCACAAGTATTAAATCTAGGGTTCCTGGGCTTTTGGGAATTTTCAAAGGCGATTGAGTTCTAGTTAATATTATAGGCCTATTCTTGACAGAATAGACATATAATATTAACTGGAAACCAATTTCGAACGGTAGTTCTTGTAGAGTCCAAAATCAGTAAGTTTCTCTTCTCAGTTTTATTATTTCTTTTCTTTGTTCTCATGAGTTTCTTGTTTTGTTAGTCAATTTTGTGTTGTTTTCTGTGATTAGTTTGAGTTTTAGTTTGGTTAATTCTTATTTGAATTTTATCTTACCTTTGTCAGTTTAAGTGTTCAAATGTCCGTTTAAGGCAACCGACTGATAGTTAATTGGATTTTCTGATTAGTTTTGATTCAAGTTGATATGTTTGCTCTTCTTCTGATAATAACAATTTGATTCTGATTCATTAGGTTAATAGTCTGATTTGGTGTTTTGGATCCATATTTGTTCAAGTAGTTGATCAGTAGCTGTTGATGCATAACTAAAATTGGAGGCTTGGTTTGACTGAATAAATATGGTTGTTAGTTTAATTGGTTTAATTCTGATTGTCTGTCAAATGTTATAGTTTGAGTTTCATTGATTAGTCTTAATTAGTCATTAAGTTCACTTTGGGCTAACTTGGTTATAGCTGGTAGATTTTAGTCAAGGTTAGTAATTCAGGG
>NW_017682902.1:0-4836 GCF_001879085.1 Nicotiana attenuata | reverse complement strand
CTATTCTATTTCCAGGTACATGTCCTGAATCTCAATATCATGTAGATCCTCAGCTGAAAATGAAATGAAGTGGAAGCATAATTTTGTTTCAATGTTTTCATTATGCTTGACTGTAATAATTTGGACTGTATTGGACTGCTTAGGTTTCTCTAGTTTGTATTAATCAGACTGCCTATCAATTGCGTAGTGTAGTTGAAGGCCATTTTAATATGTTGTTCATTACGTGTTTCTGCATAGGTTAGCTTGTTGTAAAGATCAATTAATAAGAAGTAATGTCCTCGCTTCGTGAATTTGAATTTGTTTAAATTTGAGTTAACATGACCAAGCGTTGCTTCTGCAACTGTTAACATTAGAGGTTATTTGCAAAGAGATTTGGGTCATTTAATTTGTTGCTTGAGCGTTGTCTGGGTTCAATTTCGAATCCCTGCCTTGCCAGGGCACGTGAATGCTGTTTGGGCTTGAAAGGACTCCATGTTTGAGTCCAGAAGCATTTGAGTTTGTGAATCTGGGCTCATGTCCAGGCCCAGGTCAGACAGCCCCACGGAATGTGATTTGGGCTCTAACTTTTGGACCTTGACGTCGTTTCATGTTAAGAGCAATATTACTGTTGTTTTTCTGGTGAGGACTGAGTTCCCGTGAGCTCATGAACTGTTTTGGTAATTGGCTTGCTAATAATTAATTGGTAGGTTTTTGGGTCTTTCAAGTAATTGGGCTTTTAGAGACGACCCAGTAGAAAACATAGTTCGCTTAGGATATCCTTAAATGAAATGAGGTGCGCCGCGCCGAACAGAATCATACATGCGTGCCCCTTTTAATTATAGTGAAAATATAATTAGACTTCGGGACGAGCCGTTTAGCGGATTTCACGGTTTTCCCCAAAGATGATAACGCGTAGTTGCTTTAGGCGCGTATTTTAATAATATTACTTTCCTAAATTCGGGTGCACATTTACGTGACCTAAATCCAAATCTCAACGAAGTCGAAATGTGTTAACAATCACGGGTGCACTAGTGCGACGTGGTTCGAGATGCATTTTCACGACGTTGCAATTCTTATAAAAAAAATAAAAAATAATAAAAGCGGTTCACTAATAAAAGCACATGAGTTTGGACATGTTTTGAAATCAGATAAAATCAAATACAACAGTTGAGCGACCGTGCTAGAACCACGGAACCCGGGAATGCCAAACACCTTCTCCCGGATTAACAGAATTCCTTACTCGGATTTCTGGTTCGCAGACTGTTAACAGAGTCATAATTTCCTCGGATCGGGATCCAACCGGTGACTTGGGACACCATTAATCTCCCAAGTGGCGACTCTGAATATTAATAATAAATTCCGTTCCGATTGTCCTTTAATTGGAAAAACTCCTTTACACCCTTGCGGGTGTAGTGAAAAAGGAGGTGTGACAGCTCTGGCGACTCTGCTGGGGACACAAACTAGAACTTTGGTTCAGGGTTTAAGAATTCGAGCTTTGAATAATTGTTATGTTTGGCTTTATCTGATTTTCCTACATGTTTCC
The DNA here is from genome assembly GCF_001879085.1 of Nicotiana attenuata. Taxonomy (NCBI): domain Eukaryota; kingdom Viridiplantae; phylum Streptophyta; class Magnoliopsida; order Solanales; family Solanaceae; genus Nicotiana; species Nicotiana attenuata. The sequence goes on along the minus strand of NW_017682902.1, from coordinate 3,314 downwards.
TGTTAAATGTGCTAAATACTTTACCGCTTTGATATTATCTGAACTGTATATAAACTGTGCTGAAACCCTTGTCTTCTCACCTCCGGGGATGTGCTCACTGGTGGAGACTCCCTATTCTGTTAGTGTCATACCTTAAAATAAGAAAGAGGCCGGACAAGTTACTAAGCCGGATGGCCTTTTGGTTCCCGGTACGTAGCCCCCTCCTCGACGCGAGTTGTCCGCTCGGGTACACAGTCTAGAACATATACCCAGGTTTTGAACCTAGAATAACTTGACCTCATGCCGGATCCCTAGTAGGAACGCTTATCTGCATCACGTGCATTTTGACTTAGGGGACTCAACACAGGGGTTGGGTCCGTCTAGGACAGGTGTACCCGGAATAATGGACCATCCTGATGCATCCTACTTGTGCATTTATCTGTTTTGGACTCGCATGCTGACCGGCTTTGAATATCTGGAAAACTGAAAAACAAAAAGGGGAAAAGAGAAAATAGTAGTGTGGAGAGTTAATTACCTATATTAGAAAAACCAATGTCCAAGTAGTGCCGAAATGCTGCCGGATTTTTGCGAAAATGAAAGAAAAAGAAGAAAAGTAATTTTTTTACCAATGGAAAAGAAAATACAAAAAAAGGGGTTTTGTTTTCAAATTAGTTTGTTTATTTTCCACTGGAAAAAGAAAATATAAAAAAGAATCTTGCTTTCAGAAATAGTGTATTTGTCAACAAAAACAAAAAGAGTCTTGTTTCAAAAATAGCTAGGTTTATTTGACCGAACTACGCAGGTTTGATTCTCACCGGATGTGAGATACGTAGGCAACCCCCGTCGGGTCCAACCTCCCCTTTTCAAAAATAGCCAAAAAATGCCAAATTTTTTTTAATTTCGTCATGAATAAGTCGGGTGCCGCCATTCTTGTTTAAAATAAGCCGAATGTCCCTAAAAGGACGCCGGAAGGCTGTTTTTTCAAGAACAACCACCCTGAGTCAATTTCAACGGTTAGCAGGCACAACCTTAAAACCTTCTCCCCGAAGTGTTGAAAGGCCGTAACTGCAAAACCGGCCATTTGTTTTAAATTGGAAATTTGAACAAAAATAGTGTCATTTCTCATTGTTAGGTCAAAATAAGTGATTAAATCACCTTAATAAATGTGCAGGATGAGCACGACTCAAAATGAACCTTTTTAATCATGCATAAAATCCCTTTCGAGTTGCGTTTGTGGTGGAACGACTTAGGAGGAGAAGGGCAAGATGAAGTCAAAAAATATTTGAAAGGGCTTACCAGTTTGTTGGAGATCGTGCCTCGGGGAGACATCATCAGAGCATTGGTCACATGTTGGGACCCGGCACATAACGTCTTCCATTTCTCGGACTTTGAGTTAACCCCGACACTAGAGGAAATAGCCGGCTACATCGGAAAAGATGAGGTTCCTTTAAGGCATAAGTACTTAGTGGCCCCAAGAACTGTAGCTGTGCACAGATTCTTAGACTCACTGAAAATAAGCAGGACGGTCCACAACGCAGATTTGGCGAACGGCTTTTGTACTCCACACTTCATATATCACAGATATGGCCACATAGGAGGTTTCAACAACCCGGAAAACAAGATATGTAGCAAAGGGAACCGCCAAAAATGGGAGGAGCACAGACGTTTTGCTTTTATGGTAGTTTTTCTGGGGCTTGTGGTATTTCCAAGGAAAGACGGAAACATTGACATAAAAATAGCCGGGGTCATCAGCACTCTACTCACTCAAGCCAAAAGCACTCTTGCGCCCATGATATTAGCCGAAATATTCCGCGCTCTTCCAGCCTGCAAAGCCGGGGGATACTTCTTCGAGGGGTGCAATCTATTGTTGCAAATGTGGATGACCGAACACTTGTGCCCTCGTCCTCAATTCCTGAGTTATGGGTCTACAAAGAAGACATGTATAGAAGAGTTTTACACAAGGATTAAAGGGATCACCTTGCCCGAGGGATTCACGGGCTGGACATCATACTTTCGGTCCCTCACTGCTAGTCAAATAGAGTGGACATTTGGATGGTTGCCTGTCGATGAAATCATATATATGCCAGCAACGGGGCCGCACTTCCTTTTGATGGGTCTTAAGAGCATCCAGCCTTATGCCCCGTATCGGGTTTTAAGGCAGCTCGGGAGGTGCCAAATAGTACCAAAAGACGGCGATCTTAGTGCTCAAGTAGTTGAAATTAGCCCTGACGGACAATTTCCTGAAGCAAGAGTCTGCCAGATCTGGAATGAATGCCAATACTTAAAAGCGGATACTTGCATACAGGATCGGGCCAAAGGCGAAGTGTCGCCAGGATACCTTGCTTGGTATAGGAGAGAATATGAGCATGAAAGGCCAGCTAAAAGACCTCACATCCGGGAGTTTGCCGAATCATCGCAAGAACAGTGGGCCCGGTTAGCCAAAGAAAATGAATACAGAGCCAAAATAGGAGAATTAGAGAAGCGGGTTCAAGACCTACGTTTGAAAACAGCGTGCAAGCCGCGGCTGATGAAGGTGAGGAAAAGAAGTTGGCCCAAGAAAATGAAGCCTTACTAGCCCAAATCCAAAAGATGAAGATAGCGGCCGAAAATCCCGTCAGGAGTGCCAAAGATGCAAAGCTTATAGAAAATCTAAGGCAAAAAGTGAATGACTACAATTTCAATCTCAACAAAGCAGAAAAGGAATTAGCTGGGGTTCGAAAACAATTGGCTAAAAACGCAGAAGAACGAGCCCGCGTGATTAAGCAGTTAAGAGAAGAATACAATAATGAGGTCACGGGATTGATGAAAAAGGTCATTGCCACAGAGAATAGAATGATCAAACAGGCAAAAGAATTCAAAGTTGAAAGAGAGCACTGCTACACGGCATTGGCACAATTAGAAATGGACTTGCAACAACTCCAGGAACAAAACCAGGTAGCCGAGCAAACTTTGGAGGCTAGGGCCCAACAGATAGGGCGGTTGCTTCAACAAAAAGGCAGAATCAGAGAGAGAATCTTAACCGTTGCTCATTCCATTACTAGGAAATGCCAAGTGTGCGAGAACATGACTCGTACCACCTTCTTTGCATCAGTGATGATATTTGTGAAGCAGATAATGAGTGACCTGGACAGACTTCAAGGGGAACTTGCATATAGGCCCGCGGCGAGACCGAACGATGTCCCGCGGGCACCAGGAGCTTTAATGTATTCATGATTGTCCTTTGAGTCTGTATTTCCTTTTCTACTAGAGTTTGTCATTTGAGTTTGTATCTCCTTTTCTACTAGAGTTCTGTCAGTTGTCTAAGTCTGTATTTCCTTTCGTTAAAGTCAGTCAGT
>NW_017682901.1:8581-9163 GCF_001879085.1 Nicotiana attenuata | reverse complement strand
TACCGGCTCTTTTCTGACTCACATGCCTTTCGTGTGTTCTTATATTTGCCTTGTTATGAAATTTATTTTATTATGCTCCGTTCTATCTCATACTGGTTTTTCACCATGCTCTCTCATGTCTATCTTATGTGTTCCTCTACTGTATTTTCCTACTGAGTTTTGATCCTTTGTTTGCCTTTACCGGACTTCGCCTGGATTCTTTCTAAATGTGTTTCATCGACTGTTTCTTTAAGTTTACACTACTTGAACTCATTTAATTTTCAAGCTTTCTTGAAACTTGTTTCCTGTACTGGTTCCTATGTTCTACTTGCTATTGGGCTTGTATGCTTCTCATGAGACTCTGAAAAGGTCTCTGGGCTCACCTCGATAGTTTTCCTCTTCATCTCTGTATCAAATTCGAGTTTAAAAAACCCTAGGATTTAGGGGTTTTCTTTGGCTAAATTTGGTTTTACGTTTGGGCAAGGGTTCTACTTTGAAACCTTGAACTCTCAGACTCACTTCGAGTTTATGAATTGAATTTGAACCTTTTTCTGCGTTTGTGATTTTGAAACCCTCTTGCTTGACATGTCTATGTGTTTTATA
>NW_017682901.1:0-4390 GCF_001879085.1 Nicotiana attenuata | reverse complement strand
CACCTATCCAGATGAATTCGCCCTCACATCATTGGGGCATATCCACATGGGAGGGTTTTCGTCTTTATGTTCTGCTTCTTGGGAATGATAGTGTTTCCTATGAAGAAGGCTAGGATCCACACCAGACTAGCCATGGTCACCAAAACCTTGATGGAAGGGATTGGAGGGTAGCCTTTCAGCATAGTGCCCATGATTGTTGCTGAGATCTACCGAGCTTTGGAGAACTGTCAGCGAGGAGCCAGTCACTTTGAGGGTTGCAACTTACTACTCCAACTATGGCTTATAAAACATCTCCAAAGGGGGTCAATACCGTCAAGAGCTTTCGCGAAGGCCGTGGAATGATCATATAGCTTTTTACCATCCCAAGAGAATGAACTATATGCCTGAAATGTTTGCTCAGCCGAGGGATGCTCGAGGATGGGTAGAGTTGTTTGAAAACTTGAAAGAAGACAAGGTGCAATGGATGTTCGAATGGTTCCCCACTGGACAGTTCATCATCTGCTCTCGCGACGCTCCATTCCTTATACTCATTGGTCTGAGGGGAACTTATCCCTATGTCCCTCTCGGAGTCATGAGGCAGGCAGGGAGGAAGCAAGTCGTACCAAAGGTCGAGAAGATGAGTCATTTCAGGGCTGATTTCCATAACGACGATAGCCCATACAAATGTCAAGCTCAACACATGTGGAACAACAAGATCATCCTGGAAAGGGATTCCATAGAGCCTGATAGATATCATGCCGGCTACACTTCATACTATCCAGGCTGGCTAGAAGAAGATCATGCTGGGTAAGGACAGCCCGGGTCTGTTCGAGGTCACAGGGTCATCGACGAAAGGGCTGAGATACAGGTTAAGTACAATCAGTTGCGCAAAAGGATTAGGGAGTGCGAGAGTGAGCATCGGGAAATTCAAGAAGCAAACCAAAAGTTGATCAAGGAATGGAAGGATATGGCTATCAGAGCCAACAATCGCCTAGGGCATTTGGAGCGGGGTTTAGTAGAGCTGGAAGGGAAATTCATCCGTAGGATCGAGAATTGCCAAAACACCGAGGGAAACGAAGGAGGACATTTGGCTAGGGCTTATCTGCTGCTAGGATTACGTGAGCTGGTGACGTTGTTCGATGGAGCCAAAGATGCCGAGTCTGGGGAAGGTCCTTCTGGGACCAAATAGTCAGGAATTTCTTTTTTTTTCTCTGCTTTGAAATGTAATAAGGCCAATGGCCATTAGTGACATTTTTATTTATGCAATTCTAGTGTCGTTTTGGGATTCGTCTTATTTTCATCAATAAAATGAGGCATTTAGCCTTATAAGTTCTCCAAGTCAACTTGTCGCTAGGCCTACCTCGGGCGCAACGAGGCACCCAATTTAGGACATGATTTATATTCTTATGCTATGTGTTTATATATTGCAATATTTTTACAGAATCCGTACTAACTTGTTACCTTTTGTTGTTTTTACTTTTATTTTTATTCCCCTCCCTAAAAGGTTAGTTCGTGCATTCTGGCATTGTCATCCTACTCCACAAGATCTAAGGGCCCTCCTCCTCCTCCTGCAAGTCCTATCAAAAACAGGGGCAAAGCAAAAATGGAAGATTTGAACAACGTTAGAAAGGAGAATTCGATTGAAAGGGTAGAGGTTCCTCAGGGTATTCAGGTATCCAAAGAAAGTGCCGCTCAGCTCGAACAGAAGTTACTGAAATTTCAAGAAGAACTAGACCAAGTTCGGAACTTGGCGAGTCTGTCATTCTCCCTCACTACTACCGACATCAACTTTCAACACCCCATGCCTCCATAGAACATCCCGAAGCCGCAGAAACAACCCGCTACTCATCAAAATTGCAACACATGCCACAAGAACACTCCACTCCTCATCCCTGAACCATCGAATGATTATCCCCACCATGCTCCCATCTATGTGGAAACCCTACCACAATACACTCAACCCATTACAAACACACCGGAGTCTGATGACAAAGACTCTCTCATCAAAAACGTGGCAGCCGAGCTCAAGAAATTGACTAGCCGAGTCCAGGGCGTTGAAGGAAACAAAGGCATTGAAGGGCTGAATTATGAGGATCTTTGCATTTAGCCAGACGTCGAACTTCCCGAGGGGTACAAACCTCCCTAGTTCGAAATGTTTGACGGCTCGGGGGATCCCAGAGTCCATCTGAGGACATACTGTGATAAGCTGGTCGGCGTAGGAAGAGATGAAAAGATTCGCATGAAACTCTTCATGAGAAGTTTGAAAGGCGATGCACTATCTTGGTACATTAGCCAAGATCCCAAGAAGTGGACGAGCTGGGTTGGAATGGCGTCCGATTTCGTGGACAGGTTCAGGTTCAATACAGAAAATGCACCAGATATCTTCTACATCCAGAATCTGAAAAAGAAACCCACTGAGACATTTCGCGAGTATGCTACTCGATGGAGATCCGAGGCTGCTAAGGTCAGGACGGCCTTAGAGGAAGAACAGATGAATCGATTTTTTGTCCGAGCTCAAGATCCGCAGTATTATGAGAGGTTAATGTTGATAGAGGGCCAGAAATTCTCCGATATCATCAAGCTAGGAGAAAGGATTGAGGAAGGCATTAAGAGCGGTATGGTCACTAATTTTGAAGCACTGTAGGCTGCCAACAAAGCCCTACAATCTGGTGGCGCGTCCAAGAAAAAGGACGTGAGTGCCGTGATGGTTGCACAAAGAACCAAGTCCCTAGTAAAATACCAAGCCTACCCGGTACCCCCTCTCACATACCAGCCTATCCCCAATTACCAAGCACCTCCGCCCTCTTACCAAATTCCTGCTTACCAATCATCCCCCTCCCCCACATATCAACCTACCTTACCAAGATATTCCCAAACTGCACCCGTCTACCAAGCCTATAACGCTCACTACCAATCACCTCCCCGCCCGCCAAAACTTCCCCATGCCACGCCTTAAGTTCGACCGTAGGCCTCCCAAGCAATATACCGCCATCGCCGAGCCAATCGACCAACTATATGAAAGACTCAAAGCAGCCGGTTACGTCACCCCAATCCCTGCCATAACTCCAGAAAATCCTTCCCAATGGGTCAATCCAAACAAAACCTGTGCATACCATTCCGGCATGAAAGGGCATACCATTGATGAGTGCCGATCTCTGAAAGACAAAATCCAAGCTCTAATTGACAACAAAATCATCGTGGCCAAGGAACCTGCTCCCAATATTCGTAACAATCCTTTGCCTGATCATAAGGGTGGTGGTGTGCATATGATCGAAGTAGAAGATGATTGGGACCCCAAAGGGTCAATTGGATTAATTGCCGAAGTGACGAGCCCAAGAAACCAACAGTCACACTAAATCCAATCGTAGTCCAGATCCAGCCCTCTGGGGATGCTGAAGTAAATATGTCCGTGCCTCTCGAGTTTGAAACACCGTCATCCATAAAGGACTGCAGAGCCGATTGAGGTGGAGTTTGGGTCTCCGAAAGGTACCATTCGAAGTTGCTGTGTTGCCACCCAAAACGAGAGTGCCCATTCCTGTAGCGATGTCAGCCGTAACGCCGTTCCATACACAGGCCATGCCTTAGGATTACACCGCCGAGGCAAGAAGAAAGGGAAAGACTAGGTCTGGAGAAGCAATTGCAGCACAGGGTATGACCAGGACCGGCAGAATTTATACTCCGGAGCACTTAGTTGAATCAAGTAAGCAGGCCTCTGGACGACCTATTGAAAGTCGGCCCGATGATCTTTGGCGGAAGATACAGGCAAAAGAATACTCGGTTGTTGATCATTTAAATAAAACACCAGCACAGATCTCTATTCTAGCTCTACTGCAGAGCTCCGAGACACACAAGAACGCTCTGATGAAGATACTAAGCGAGGCGTATGTACCCAGCAATATAACTGGAGGAGAAATGGCAAACATGGTTGGGCAGATATTGGAGAGTCCTAAGATCACTTTCCATGAGGATGAGTTGCCCCCTGAAGGTTTAGGACACAACAAAGCGCATATCACTGTGCAATGTGAGGACTATTTCATCACCAGAACTTTGATTGACGCAGGATCCAGCCTCAACATTTGTCCATTGGTGACCCTTAGAACATTGGGGAAGAGTCTGCATGAAATCAAGGATGGGGCTATCAACGTCAAAGCTTTTGATGGTTCCCAAAGGTCCACTATTGGGGAAATTAGTTTATGTTTGCAAATGGGGCCAACTTGGTTCGATGTTGATTTTCAAGTAATAGACATCCCAGCATCCTACACTTACTACTAGGACGACCTTGGATCCACGCCGCTGGAGCTGTAGCATCAACCCTGCACCAAGCAGTGAAGTTCGAGTGGAATCACCAGAAGTGATTATTCATGGTGACGGGAGTAACCCCGATATACAGTCGCCAAACCGATCCCAGCAA
>NW_017682900.1:8164-9164 GCF_001879085.1 Nicotiana attenuata | reverse complement strand
TCAACAATAATAGTATCACCCACCGGGGAGATACATGTACAGGCAAGGCAAGACAACCACGGGTCGTACCCAAATGATGAGCAAAATATGAGGATACATAGGAGTAGGTAGATCCGGGATCAAATAAGACAGAGGCATCCCTGTGGCAGACTGAGATAATACTGTGATGACTACATCTGATGCACTGGCGTCTCTCCTATCTGGAAGAGCATAGAATCGAGCCTGACCACCGCCAGTACGGTCCTCACCCCTGGGGTGACCTCTGACAACCTGACCTCCACTCCTAGCTGACTGAGTAGGTGCTGAAGAAACAGGAGCAGAAGATGAGGGCTGATCCCTCTACTGAGACTGTCTACTACGGAACCGGGGACATTGTCTCCTCATATGACCCAACTCCCCGCACTCGTAGCAACGACCTGGAGCTGGAGAAGGGGACTGCCTGATACCAACTTGTCACGACCCTAGTTCACCAGCCGTGAACATGTCATGACGGCACCTGGTCCCCATGACCAGGTAAGCCTAACATTTTGCGGAAATATAATAATTGCGGAAAAATAGAGAAAAATCAAATCAAATATCTAAAGGAAACTGTACTGAATGCCGCTTGGCAAGTACAACTCAATATCACAAGTCTAAAACGATTCCCAAAATCCGGAAACTCACGGGCAACACAGGCTACAAAAGTGTATAGTAAAGGTTCCAAACTCCAGAATTTCTAACAACCAAAAGAAGGAAAACTAAGTACTAAAGATAAAGTAAGACGGAGACTCGTCGGTCTGCGGACGCAGTAGATCTACCTCGAAGTCTCCGTAGTCCTCCTGCCTCACTGATAGTGCGCCTGAGTGGAGGAACCTGGATGATCTGCACATGAAAAACATGCGCAGGAAGGGCATAAGTACACCACAGCGGTACTCAGTAAGTGCCAAGCCTAACCTCGGTTGGGTAGTGACGAGGAAGGTCAGGGCCCTACTGAGACAAAATATAATAATAATAATAATAA
>NW_017682900.1:0-4047 GCF_001879085.1 Nicotiana attenuata | reverse complement strand
TATATATATATATATATATATATATATATATATATATATATATATATATATATATATATATATATATATATATATATATATATATTTATATACACAGCGGAATCAAAATAAAAAGATAGGTAAACAATATGGGAGGGGGAGCATGTTGTGGGGAAATAACAATTTCCAAGTAAGTGTCGCCCAGTAACGAAGGAGATAACACAACTCAATCATAAGTAATGAAACAGAGATCAACATGTGCACGTCATCACCCTTCGTGCTTTTACTCTCATACCCACCAAGCAATGACATGTGCACAACATCACCCTTCGTGCTTTTACTCTCGTTCCTCACATATAATCAATAGAATCGGCACGGAATGGTACATCGTGCGTCACGGCATCACCCTTCGTGCTTTACTCTCTTTCCTCACAATAAGCAAACAATGCACGGCATCACCCTTCGTGCTTGACACTCTTTCATTACAATAACAAACAATGCACGGCATCACCCTTCATTCTTTAACACTCTTCCTCACCCAAACAACAATCACAAACAAGGGGCAAGGGAATTAACAAATTTATAATAGAAATCCCGGCAAGGGAACACAATTAAACAATTAATCTCGGCAAGGGTATAACATCATCAATCTCAACATCCCGGCAGTGGAACAATTTAACAACTCATTATCTTCTTTCACATTCATTTCATAACTCACTTTACCACTTGATCCAATGCTCCAAATGGTTCAATTATTTCATATACTTTCACAAGCTTTTCTCAACAATTAAGAATCATCACCAAGGCATTAAAATATAACGAATCCAAGATATTCACAATTTAAAGACTCACGGTCATGCTAGACACCAACGCGTAGATACTCGTCAGCATGCCTACACATCGTACTCGACAATTACGACATAGAAATTAAGACTCAACTCCTAATCCCTCAAGCTAGGGTCAAACCAAACACTTACCTCAAACTTCCACGACAAAATCAATCCTCAACAACTATTTTCTCTCTCGAATTCGGCTCCAAATCAATCAAATCTATACAATAATGACGTCATAACATCAATACATGCTAAGCAAATCAAACCCAATGCCTAATTATAGATTTCCAAGCTTTCTTCCCAAAATTCCAAAAATCGACCCCGGACCCGCTTGGTCAAAACACGAGGTTCGTACCAAAATCAAATCCCTCATTCGCCCACGAGCCCGAATATATAATTTGTTTTCAAATTCGACCCCAAAACGAGGTCTAAATCAAGAAAAATCAAAATGCCCTAACCCTACCCATTTCTCTAATTTCTACCCTTAATTACTTGTTTTAGGCTTAGGAATTCCCTAGATGTTGAAGAAAATGGATGGAAACAAGCAAGGATTACTAACCAAGAAGTCTTTGGTGAAGGATAGCTTCAATGGATGCCTAAGGACCTTGGAGAAGAAGGAGTTCGTGAAAACTAAATTAAATCCCGTAGCTACTATTTCTGAAAATTAAAAATATAACTGGGCGAAATTGCCCTTCGCGTTTGTGACAGGCTGGTCGCGTTCGCGAAGGGTAGGACTTAACAGACCATCGCATTCGCGGAAAGAGGCACGCGAACGCGGAGAGTAAAAATAGTGAGGCCCTGAAATTGGTCTATGCGAACGCGGAAGGAGACATGCGAACGCGAAGAGGAAGTCCTGTAAAGCTACACAAACGCGAGTAGGCTTACGCGATCGCGATGAACAAAAGAAGACTCGGCCCTCTTAGTCAAATAACCCTATTTGAACGCGGGGGGAAGGGACGCGAACGCGAAGGAGGAAAATTAAGGGCATCGCGAACGCGTAGAAGAAACTGGGTCTGCAACGGCTGAAGCAAATCTGCAACTTTTCTAAGTTTGAAACCACTCTGAAACACCTCCAAAACACTCCTGAGCCCTCGGGGCTTCTAACCAAACACATGTACTAACTCAACAACATCCTAAGAACTTAACCGTGCGATAAAATCACCAAAATAACATCAAAAACAATGAATCAACTCTCAAAATCGATAGTTTTTCCTCAAACTTCATTAACTTTCAATTTTAGAAATTTAAATCTGAAACACGTCAAACGACGTCCGATTCCAACCAAACTTTACAGAAACATCTTATATCACATATAAGACCTGTACCGGCCACCGGAACCAAAATACGGGCCCGATACCAACACGTTCTAATCCATTTTCATTTCAATTTTCCTTAATAATTGCAGGAAAAAAAATTTACTCAAAAATTCATTTCTCGCGCTTGGGACCTCGGAATTCGATTCCGGGCATACACCCACATCCCATATTTTCCTACAGACCCTTCGGGACTGTCAAATCACGGGTCCGGGTCCGTTTACCAAAAATGTTGACCGAAGTAAAATTTATTTATTTTAATACCAAGACTAAGCATTTTTCACACAATTTCACATTTAAGATTTTTGGCTATGCTCCCGGACTGTGCACGCAAAACGAGGCGACTATAAATGAGGTTTTCAAGGCCTCAGAAGCACAGAATGGGTAAGAAAACAGGTGATGACCCTTTGGGTCGTCACATTCCCCACCTCTAAAACAACTGTTCATCCTCGAACAGACAGAAGAAGGAAGTACCTGAGTCGGGGAACAGATGAGGGTAACGGCTCCGCATATCGGACTCGGACTCCCAGGTCGATGCCTTGGGAGGCTGACGTCTCCACTGAACACGAACAGAAGGGAAACTCTTGGATCTCAACTGACGAACCTGCCGGTCTAGAATAGCTACCGGCTCCTCCTCATAAGACAAGTCCTTATCCAACTGGACAATGCTGAAATCTAACACGTGGGCTGGATCGCCGTGATACCTCCGAAGCATGGACACATGAAACACTGGATGCACAACTGACAAGCTAGGCGGCAATGCAAGTCTATAAGCCACCTCTCCCACTCGATCAAGAATCTCAAATGGGCCAATGAACCTAGGGCTAAGCTTGCCCTTCTTCCCAAATCTCATCACGCCCTCCATAGGCGACACTCGGAGCAATACTCGCGCCAACCATGAAAGCCACATCTCGAACCTTGCGGTCAGCATAGCTCTTTTGCCTTGACTGAGCTGAACGAAGCTTATCCTGAATGATCATGACCTTGTCAAAGGCCTCCTGAACCAAATCCGTACCCAACAACCGAGCCTCTCCCGGCTCAAACCATCCAATCGGAGACCGACACCGCCTACCATATAAAGCCTCACAAGGAGCCATCTGGATGCTCGACTGGTAGCTGTTGTTGTAGGCAAACTCCGCTAAAGGCAATAACTGATCCCACGAACCCCCAAAGTCAATAACACAAGCTCGAAGCATATCTTCTAGTATAGTCCGCTCGGACTGACCGTCCATCTGGGATGAAATGCTGTGCTCAAATCAACCCGTGTGCCCAACCCTCGCTGAACCGCTCTCCAGAAGCGCGAGGTAAACTGCGTACCCCGATCCGAAATGATAGACACGGGCACACCATGAAGGCGAACAATCTCCCAAATATAGATCTCAGCAAACCTCTCAGAAGAATAAGAGAGTACCACAGGAATGAAATGCGCTGACTTGGTCAACCTATCAACAATGACCCATATAGCATCGAACTTCTTCCGAGTCAGCAGAAGTCTAGTAACGAAGTCCATAGTGATACGCTCCCACTTCCACTAGTGAAGCTCAATCCTCTGAAATAAACCACCAGGCCTCTGATGCTCGTACTTAACCTGCTGACAATTCAAAAAACGAGCCACATATGCGACAATATCCTTCTTTATTCTACGCCACCAATAATGCTGCCGCAAATCCTGATACATCTTCGCGGCGCCCGGATGAATAGAGTACCGGGAACTATGGGCCTTCTCTAAATCAACTCTAGAAGCCCATCCACATTCAGCACACAACTCGCCCTGAAATCTCAAGACTCCATCCGCATCTAATGTAACCTGCCCAGCACCTCCTCGCTGCACCGTGTCTCTAAGGCACACAATGGGGATCATCAAACTGCCGATCACGGATATGCTCCAATATAAAGACGTAGCGTACCGCGTCAAAGCTAAA
>NW_017682899.1:0-9165 GCF_001879085.1 Nicotiana attenuata | reverse complement strand
CTGCGCACTTATTCCTGTACGGTGTGCCTTGTGAGATCTGTACTGACCACCGTAGTTTGCAGCACTTGTTCAAGCAAAAGGATCTAAATTTGCGCCATAGGAGGTGGTTAGAGTTGCTGAAGGATTATGATATTACTATTCTGTATCACCCGGGAAAGGCCAATGTGGTGGCGGATGCCTTGAGTCGCCAGGCGGAGAGTTTGGGGAGTTTGGCATATTTACCAGCTTCAGAGAGGCCTATGGCGATGGATGTTCAGGCCTTAGCCAGCCAGTTTGTGAGATTGGATCTTTCGAAGCCCAGTCGGGTTCTAGCTTGTGTGGTTTCCCGGTCTTCTTTATTTGATCGTATCAGGGAGCGGCAGTATGATGACCCTCATTTGCTTGTCCTTAAGGACAAGGTTCAGCGTGGTGATGCCAGAGATGTGACCATCGGAGATGACGGGGTATTGAGGATGCAGGGCCGAATTTGTGTGCCCAATGTCGATGATCTTCGAGAGTTGATTTTAGCAGAGGCCCATAGCTCGGGGTATTCCATCCATCCGGGTGCCGCGAAGATGTACCAGGACTTGAGGCAGCACTATTGGTGGAGTCGGATGAAGAAAGATATATTTGGGTATGTGTCTAGATGCCTCAACTGCCAGCAGGTGAAGTATGAGCACCAGCGATCGGGTGGGTTGCTTCAGCAGATAGAGATCCTGGAGTGGAAATGGGAGCGCATCACCATGGACTTTGTGTCGGGACTCCCACGGACCTTGAAGAAGTTTGATGCCATTTGGGTTATTGTGGATCGGCTAACCAAGTCCGCTCATTTCATTCCTGTGTATACCACTTATTCATCGGAGCGGTTGGCGGAGATTTATATCCGAGAGATCGTCCGTCTGCATGGTGTTCCAGTTTCTATTATTTCAGAAAGAGGTACTCAGTTTACATCGCGGTTCTAGAGAGCCGTGCAGCAGGAGCTAGGTACTCGGGTGGAGTTGAGCACATCATTTCACCCCCAGACGGACGGACAGTCCGAGCGCACTATTCTGATTCTTGAGGATATGCTCCGTGCGTGTGTGATTGAGTTTGAAGGGTCTTGGGATCAGTTCTTGCCATTGGAGGAGTTTGCTTACAACAAAACTTATCAGTCCAGTATTCATATGGCGTCGTATGAGGCTTTATATGGTAGGAGGTATAGATCTCCGGTGGGTTAGTTCGAGCTGGGTGAGGCCAGGCTATTGGGCACAGAGTTGGTTCAGGACGCATTGGAGAAGGTTAAGATGATTCAGGATACACTCCGTACAGCCCAGTCCAGACAGAAGAGCTACGCGGACAGGAAGGTTCTTGATGTTTCCTATATGGTTGGTGAGCGGGTTCTGCTTCGGGTTTCGCCTATGAAAGGCGTCATGAGGTTTGGGAAGAAAGGGAAGTTGAGTCCGAGGTTTACTGGCCCTTTTGAGATTTTGAGGCTAGTTGGGGAGGTTGTTTATGAGCTTGCCTTCCTCCCAGTTTGGCTGGGGTTCATCCGGTATTTCATGTTTCAATGCTCCGGAGGTATCACGGTGACCTGTCGCACGTGTTGGATTTCAGTTCAGTCCAGTTGGACAAGGATCTATCCTATGAAGAGGAGCCAGTGGCTATATTGGACAGGCAGTTCAGAAAGTTGAGGTCAAAGAACATTGCTTCAGTAAAGGTTCAGTGGCGGGGTCAGCTGGCCGAGGCGGCGACCTGGGAGACCGAGCAGGATATGCGCAGCAGTTACCCTCATCTTTTCACTACTTCAGGTATGTCTTTATGCTCGTTCGAGGACGAACTAATGTTAAAGTGTAGGAGGATGTGACGACCCGGCCGGTCGTCTTAAGAATTAACGCCCCGATCCCCTATTAACTGCTTCCCCTAAGTTCATTTATGCTATTTTGGTTTGCCGGGACGTTCGGTGTTGGGTTTCGGAGAGTTCTGGGACACTTAGTTCCTAAATGAGAGCTTAAGTGTTGGAAAGTTGTCCGTAGTTGGAACAGTGTGAAGACGGCCTCGGAATGTAAATTCCGATAGTTCCGTTAGCTCCGTTAGGTTATTTCGGGTTGGGAGCATGTTCGGAATGTGTTTTGGAGGTCCGTAGCTGATTTAGGCTTGAAATGCCGAATTTTGACTTTTTGAAGTTTCCGGTCCGATAGTGAGATATTGATCCGAGGGGAGGAATGGAATTTCGGAAGTTGCAGTAGCTTCGTCATGTCATTTGGGATGTGTGTGTAAAATTTCAGGTCATTCGGACGAGGTTTGGTTAGGTTTTTGATCGAAAGCGTGTTTTGATAGAATTTGAAGTTCTTAGGCTTAAATCATTGGTTAAATTCGAGTTTCCGACGTTGTTTTTGGTGGTTTAACGGTTGGTACAAGTTTGAATGATGTTATGGGATATGTCCATAGGTTTGGCCGAGGTCCCGGGGGCCTCGGGTGTGTTTCGGGTGCTCAACAGAGCATTTTGGAGTTGTAAAAAGTTGTAGAAAATCCTTCAGCTGTTGCAGGTCCAATTCCTTCTTCTCGTTCGCGACGCTCCTATCGCGTTCGCGTAGCTCTGAACTTCTTCTTCTTCGCGTTCGCGTCCTCCTCCACGCATTCGCGTAGTGTAATCTGGGAGGAGGACAAATTTCTTCATCGTTCGCGTAGCACTGCCAGTCCAGGCCTTCGCGTTCGCGTACCATTCCACGCGTTCGCGAAGGGCAATTTTACAGCCTTCACTTTTTCTTCTTCGCGAACCCGAGCCTACTTCCGAGTTCGCGATGCATTAAATGACTGGGCAGTTATAAACACTTCAAAACCGAGGGTTAGCCATTTTTATCAAAATACAAGCTTGGGAGCTCGGATTTGGGGGAAATTTCGAAGGTTTTTCGAGGGCAACTACTGGGTAACGATTTTCTACTCTCTTATGCTTAAAACCCACTAACCTAATCACGAATTCATCCTTAATTTCTGATTTTTGAATGAAAAATGGGGAAAAACTTCATAGACCAAACTATTGAGTTTTGGGTGGGTGTTTGACCTCCGATTTGGGAGATTTTTATATGCTTAGACTCGTGAGAGTACGTTGGCCTGAGGGGCGTATTGGTCATTTTACCTAAATTCGCGTCTTAGCTTAAAATTTAATAGTAGAATCAGTTGCTTGTGATGTTATTTACGATGTGTAATTGAATTGAATAGATTTGGGCCATTTGAAGTCGGATACTCGTGGCAAAAGTATGGTTTCGAGTTGATTTTGGAGCCCGTTTGAGGTAAGTGGCTTGTCTAACCTTGTGTGGGGGACCTTTCCCCTTAGGATATGATATTTGGTAATTGAATGCCTTGTACGTGAGGTGACGAGCACGTACTTGAGCTAATTGTTGAAAAATCCGGTTTTACTTTAAATATTTAGACTGAGTTTCTTTCTGATCTGCTTTATTTTATTTGCAATTATAGACTGTGTTAGCTAGAAAAGCATGCTTAGTTGTTCTAAATTGTCTATTTGTTCAAGTTGCCTTGTTTGCACTACGTGAAGCATGTTAGGCTAGAACTAATTGTTGCCTTGTATAACCTGTCTTACATCATAGCTGTACTCATTACTTCCGTTTATTTCATGTTGTTGCAAGATTTATTATTATGCTTATTCTCAGTAGGGCCCTGACCTTCCTCGTCACTACCCAACGGAGGTTAGGCTTGGCACTTACTGAGTACCGCTTTGGTGTACTCATGCCCCTTCTACGCATGTTTTTCATGTGCAGATCTAGGTACTTCATCCCAGGTGTATCACTCTCGAGGCGGAGAGATCTGCATAGACTTCGAGGTACATCTGCCGCGTCCGCAGACCAGGAGTCTCTATCTTATTCTAGCTTTAGCAGTTATCTTTTCCTTTCGTACTTTTGCTTTAGACATTCTGGAGTTAGAGCCGTGTATTACTTCCCGTTAGCTTGTGTTCCCGTGAGTTTCCGGGTTTTGGGATGATATTTTAGACTTCCGCATTATTGGGTTGTATATGCCGAGCGGCATTTATATACAGTTACCCTTCTAGTTTGTTTAGTTTAATTATTTGTTTCCGCAATTTATGCTATTTCTGCATTGTTAGGCTTACCTAGTCGTAGGGACTAGGTGCCATCACGACATGTTCACGAAGGGCGAACTGGGGTTGTGACATTAACTCAACAATGCATCCATATCATGCCAAGCCAAATAGGTCTACTATAAGCACAAAAACATGGCTTCGATTGGTACCAACAATTACTCCAAAGAATATGAATTATCAAGCACTTCTCATGAACTTCATTACACTCCAAGTGCTCAAACACTAATGCAAATCAAAATAGCAATCAAGTCATGACACTGAAGCTTCAAAATTTGCCTCTATCACAATTAACTTTCTTTGGTCATTCCTTCCAATTGAAAATGGGATTAAATTCTTAACTCAAATCTCATGTGCCCTCACATTTAAGAGAGGATCCCTCACTCATTAGTCTTAATTCAAAACAAAAATGGGATATAAAATGGAAAGAATCAACTCTCTCTCAAAAAGATGTTCAAATGCATACAAGTAGTACCATAGGCTTGCCCTTCATGTATTCCTCCATTAATGTAGACAACTTGGTTCAAAATCAATCAGTACTTAAAGGGTTGTAGATTAGGCTTTTGGTTAAGGTAGGGTACAATTTTGGTTAGAGTGACTCAAAACCTCCCCAAGCACTACAAAGTTTACAATTAAAGTCCACTTCCTTCATAAACATTTTCCATCCTTTCTTTACTTTTCATTCTACACCTAGTCTTCCCTTTATTCACAACTTCTTATAATTTTATTCTATTTTTTTTCTTTCCTTTTCAAAGTCAAGGAAGGTTTCATTTTTTTTCTACCTTCCACCTTTTTAAACAACTTCAATATCACAACTTTTCCAACCTTCACCCCCAAACTTAGGCTTTTAGCCTATGTTTACACTTTTAAAGTACTTAGGGAGGTAGGGTGCCGAAAGCTAGATCAATAAAGAACAAAGGAATAAAGTTTGTAACATGGTTGTCAAAGAACAAGGTTAAAGGCTCAAAATGGGTTGATTAGGGAAAATATTCAAGGGTAGGAACTTTATGGCACAATGGCGGTCCAAGGAAGGCCTAATATCATTTTTCAAATCAAGTTAGTCTATAATTTCGCCTTGAAGCACATTCCGGGCAAGTTCTAGACTACAAGTAATGCAAAAGAACTCACAATAAATCTCACCACACATGGCACATGAACACTCAAGTGGAATACAAATCCAAAATCCAATTGAAACTAATGACTCAAAGAGGTTACATATAGCATAGGAAGCTATTTAGTGAATTAAAGAGCCAAAATTTGAGTTTATGCCTCTTTCCCGGACGATGGTCTTGGACAAGAGTTCATCGTATCTCCGCTCACATGCTGCAGATAGAAACCGCTCACGATCAAAGGCTTCCTCTTGTCCAGGTCCAAAGACATGTTCTTGTGCAATTTCATTATGCTCTGGATCCATTTTAAGCCCAAAGAACCTACAAAATAGACCAACAATGTTAAAAGCTCATACAAACACTTAAAACAATGTATTAGGAAGTATTTAGGCCGAAGAAATGGGCGAAAAAGGTCCCGGGCAGAGCTGTGCGAAGCTACTGTTTTTTGCCAATTTTGGGGCTGCCAGTGATTTCTCTTCGAGTTCTCGAGAAGACCACCGCGTTCGCGAAGAGCAAAATATTTTTTGCCCGGGCTCAGAACTTTGCGTTCGCGAGAAGACCATCGCGTTCGCGAAGGTCAAATTTTTCTGCCCCACTGTTTTGCCTACGCGTTCGCGAAGGTCATCTTCCTCGCCCATCACACGTTTTCTTTCAGGCTTTTCTTCAAACAGTTGGGGTGCCATATTTTCTTTGTTCATTTATAGAAAATTTACGCATAGATCTTGCCCAAAATTTTCTTGAGAAACAAACACTCACACTCAACCAACCTCACCCATCAAGCACAACAAATTTCACACACAAATTTGACATCTAAGATCACAAAATTTTTGAACCCTAAGCACCAATAACCATGGCTGTGCTTCCATTGTTTCACACCAAGAAAGAGAAGAAAGAATCAAGAGGGAAGCGGAGAAATCACATACCTTGAGAATGAAGATGAAAAATTGAAAGAAACTTGAAGATTATGGATGAATTGATTTTGGGGGTTAAGGAGTAGAGGGGACTATTGTTTGAGCAAAAGGGGTGAATTTTCTCGTTTCCAGTAGGTAATTCGTATTTACACTTACCTAACCTTACGCGTTCGCGATGTGTGCGTCGCCAACCCGAAAGGTAAACACTGCCATTGGCCGCGAACGCGAGTGGTCAGAACGCGAACGCGGAGGGTTAAAGTTTACTAATCCAACGCGAACGCGAGTATTACTCGCGAACGCGCAGAGTTATTTTTTCTGCACTTCAACAGTTCTGGCAGCTACTGGTTTTGGCTCTCCGGACCACTCCGACCTGCTCAAATCAACTCCAAAAAATCTAAAACTTGGCAGATTAGTCACAAATAATATTCTAAGCTATTCTAAAAAAGAAAATTTCAAAAATGATTAAAATTTTTTGAAAAACGATGGGTTGCCTCTCACCAAGCGTCGCATTTAACGTCGTGGCACGACTCAAGTCAACTTTACCACTTTTCTCGCCACTTTGATGATATGAACTGGGCACCTAGCTTGGAATCAAGCTTGTGACCACGAGCAATGGGGGGTGGTAAGTTGATAATCGAGCCAAGCCTTAAATTCTTCATTTTGCACTTCTTGGCTCTCATGTGAGGAATGTCATTTTGCCTTCTTGTTCCCTCAAATTGTATGATGTATGGTTGTTGCCTTTCCTCCTCGCAATCCCTCATTGACTCGTGTAGTTCAATTCCCACATCACCATACAATTCCAATGTTGAAAAATGCTTGGAATGTGACTTCAAACCTCCAACTTGCAATTTTTCTCGAATTTTGACATCCTCTTTTTCCCCCGGACTAGAGTCAATTTCAACAACATTTTCAATCACTCCGGTTGACTCTAATTCCATATTTTTCTTGGCATCACAAACACTCATAGAGTCGGTTGGCAGATGTTCAAATCTTGATTCCTCAAAGTAGAACTCACTTTCTTCCTCGAAATCGGACTCTTCTTGACTTGCTTCCACACTCTCAAGTTGGTGGGCATAGTGAGCCTCAACCAATATTTTCATTTGAGCTTCCAAAGTGCGGATATGTTCATCATTGTGAGTCAAGCTTTGTTTCAAGTCCTCGAGTGCAAAGTTTTGCTTCTCCTCATTTTCAAGAATAGTCTCCAACATGAGCATCATCTTCTCATTTTGAGCATTTGAGAGTTCTTCTTGGTATTGATCAAGTGCCAAGGAAGAATTTTCGGCTTCCACATCTATGAAAAATTCTTGGCTCTCATTAACTTCCGAGGCTTTTTGGACCTCTAAAGATTCAAACATTTCTCCCGTTTGTGAGTGCAACCTCGCAAGTTCCAAGTCATTTTGGAGACTATTCTCCAAAAGCTCCTCCAAGGCACTTTGTTCTTTGTTTCCTCCTTCAAGTAAGCACTCCAACATGAGCTTGAACTCTTTCGACCATGATCAACTTCTCCCACTTCCATAGCCCTATAATTTTCATCACAAAAAGTAGAATCATCATAGCGGGGGCTTGGGGAAAGGAAGGACAAATAAGCACAATCATCCCAATGACCATTTTGAAAACCACACTTATCACAAATACTCCACTCATGGGTTTGAGATTGTGCGCACAATCCACCCCCGGGAGAATAAACAATTTTGCCACGAGTGTGGTCCTTCACAATAAGGACAGGGGTCATCAAAGTATGAACAACTACCATCCGACCAATTTTCATTAAATGATGCCATTTTTCAAAAATAAGAAAATAAACAAGAAAAATAGACCAAGGTAAGAAAAATAATTACACAAATATTCACAAGTTTGGACCAAAGCACTTACGCTTATTTCTCAAACAACCTAAATTACGCCAAATTGTTCCCCGGCAACGGCGCCAATTTTGATGACATCCAAATCCACTACTAAAAAGTAAATGGACACGGTCGCATGCAATATAATTTACCCAACTATGATTCGGGGTCGAATCCCACAGAGAACAACATGTAGGCGATTAGAAATGTAAGAAAATTATCACTTATCGCGCAATGCCAAACACTAAAAATTTGATTTTAAAAGTGTTTTTACCTAAATGCGAAAATGTAAACTAACCTAGAAAGCAAGTAAAATGATCAATGGCTACAAGTATGGTTGCATCGGGAATTACACTCAAGTAACGATCCAATGTATTTCATGATTTTACAAATATGAGTGAGTTTATGTTAATTAGCCACGGGTAATAATTCTTAATTAGCTTCTTCCAAAGACTAAAAAGACTTCCTAATTGAATTATCCCTAAAACAATTAAGAGATTAAGCACCCCCGGATATGGCTACAAGTAGTTCAATCCTATCCCTAGGTAGAATCTATAAAATGAGGGTTAACGCCTCAAGTTCTTGTTAATTAATCTTTCCCAACCCCAAATTATCTTTTTTAAAATTAATTCGGAGTTAATGGGCGAGTCCTAGGGTTAGCTAATACCTTTGGAAACATTAAAGAACAACAATAATTAAAGTAACAATAACTCACTTCATAAAAGGATAAAAATCATTCAATACATAAGCACAACAAGGTATTTAATCCACACTTTAAACATGAATATTTCCATAAACAAGATTCAAGTGTTGGATAAAATACTACACACTTAGATATACAATAGAAAGCAAGGAAATGAAGAAATAAATATAAATGGGTAAGAAAATCTTAACCACAAGCTTGAAATCTTCAAAACCCAAGTGTGTATGAAAACCCCTAGCTTCAATACTTGTTCTCTCTAGTTCTAGGAACTGAAAATAAGCCAAAGATGTTCAGATGTTGCCAAAGATCTCTTACAAATGAGCTGATTCGGGTATTAAAGGGTTTGGGGTCAAAAATGTAAAATTCCAGAACTGCCCAGTTTTCACGCCCAGTTTCTTCATCGCGTTCGCGGTCGCGAAGGCTTACTTTCCTCAATCATCGCGTTCGCGTTCACAGCTTCGCGTTCGCGAAGGTTCATGTTCTGCTACATCGCGTTCGCGTTGTGTACTTCGCGTTCGCGTAGGTCTAGCTG
>NW_017682898.1:0-9166 GCF_001879085.1 Nicotiana attenuata | reverse complement strand
CAATGCAATGGAGAATGTGTCTATGTTGAAAAGGAGGCAAAGGGGGCAACAACAACAACAAGGTAATTGTGAGCAGTTTGACAACAACAATGATGGTGGTGGTTATTCGAACGAGTGTTATGATGATCAAAGTGAGGAATGCCAATATGTCAATAACTACCAAGGAAATAGAGGAAATCAAGGGAATCAACAATGGCGCCTCCAAGGCAATTGGGGCAATCAACAAGGAGGCAGCAATTGGAATAACAATAATCAACAACAAGGTGGTAACAATTGGAACAATAACAATCAGAACAACAATTGGGGTAATCAAGGTAACAACCAAGGCAATTGGGACGGGAACAACAACAATTGGAGCAACAACAATAGCAATCAAGGAGGGTGGAATAATGGTGGTAGGGGGCAAGGCTTTCAAAGGCCCCCCATATTCCAACAACCAAACAATCCACCTCCCTTTCAGTCGCAAGGGCCTAGTTCTTCCGGGAGTGATATGGGACGGATAGAGATGATGTTCGAGCAGATGATGAAAAAGAACCAAGATTCTGACGCACAATTGACTTCACATAACACATCCATCCGGAACCTAGAGGTGCAAATAGGACAAATTTCTCAAGCTTTAAATACCCGACCTAAAGGTGCACTACCAAGTGACACGGTAGTGAACCCAAAGGGGGGTAACAATCATGTGATGGCAGTTACAACTAGGAGTGGAAGAGGCGGTGATGTGCATGCCTCGGCTGAGAATCGGGTTGTGAATGATGAAGTTGAGTTGCATGATGATGATGTGCCTTTGAATGTTGACAATGTGGTTGAACCAATAGTGACAAATGATGTGCGGATTGATATTGATGATGAGGCCGGGGTAGAGACGAAAGATGCCGTGAACCCGTCTAGGGAACACATTATTGATATACCCGAGCCGGCGGTGCCCAAGGCCAAGGCACCCTTGCCTAGACCACCTCCACCATATCCTCAGCGGTTAGCAAAGCAAAAGAATGACAATCAGTTCAAGAAATTCATAGACATGATGAAGAGCCTCACAATCAATGTTCCTTTAGTGGAGGCACTCGAACAAATGCCTGGGTACGCAAAATTCATGAAGGATTTAGTCACCAAGAAGCGTTCTATGGAGTGTGAAACAATAAAGATGACGCACTAAGTTAGTGCGATTGTGCATTCTATGGACCCGAAACTAGAAGACCCTGGAGCTTTTACTATTCCTTGCACTATCGGGAGTGCGGAGTTTGCTAAGGCCCTATGTGACTTGGGGGCTAGCATTAATTTGATGTCGTACTCAGTCTTCAAGACTTTGGGAATTGGGCAACCTAGGCCAACCTCAATGAGACTTCAAATGGCGGACCGGTCGATGAAGAGGCCTTTAGGTATAATTGACGATGTGCTTGTCCGGGTGGGGACAAATTCATATTGCCGGCCGACTTTGTCATATTGGATTGTGAGGTGGATTTCGAAGTGCCTATCATTCTTGGAAGACCTTTCCTAGCTACGGGGAAGGCATTGGTTGATGTGGAAGCAGGGGAGTTAACATTCCGTGTGGGTGATGAGAAGGTGGTATTTCATGTGTGCAAATCAATGAGACAACCCAATAGCACGGAGGTGTGTTTATTTGTGGACATTGTCACAGCGGTGATAGTGGATGACATAAGCGCCTTGATTAATGTTGAAGATCCTCTTGAAGCTGTGCTTCTCAATATGGATGTCAATGATGATGCCGGTAGAGTGGAGTGCGTGAATGCATTGCATGGTATGGGTTCATATTCTTATGAGCCTAGGAAGCTATCCTTGGATCTTGAGAATCGCAAAACTCCGCCAACCAAGCCATCAATTGAGGAGCCACCGGTGTTGGAGTTGAAGCCACTTCCTCCACACCTCAGGTATGAGTTTTTGGGTTCAAATTCTACTTTACCTGTTATTCTTTCTTCGTGCCTAACTAACATGCAGGTTGACGCCACTTTGGTGGTTCTTCAAAAGCGCAAAAAGGCAATTGGATGGACATTGGCCGACATTCGGGGGATAAGCCCCGCATTTTGCATGCACAAGATCATTTTGGAGGAGGATGCAAGGCCCTCTCTTGAACATCAAAGAAGATTAAATGAAGCAATGCAAGAAGTGGTAAAGAAGGAGGTTATCAAGTGGTTAGACGCCGGTGTGGTTTACCCAATCTCGGATAGTTCATGGACCTCTCCGGTCCAATGTGTGCCAAAGAAGGGTGGAATGACGGTAGTGACCAATGCCAACAATGAATTGATTCCTACTCGGACAGTTACGGGTTGGAGAGTGTGTATGGACTATAGAAAGTTGAATAAGGCGACAAGAAAAGATCATTTCCCACTACCATTCTTGGACCAAATGCTCGATCGTCTTGCGGGCCGGGCCTTTTATTGTTTTCTAGATGGCTACTCGGGGTAAAATCAAATTCTCATTGCCCCAGAGGATCAGGAGAAGACAACCTCTACATGTCCTTATGGCATGTTCGCTTTCTCGAGAATGCCATTTGGACTATGTAATGCCCCGGCAAACTTCCAAAGATGTATGATGGCAATTTTCACCGATATGGTGGAGGATATCTTGGAGGTCTTCATGGACGATTTCAGCGTGTTGGGGGATTCATTTGAGGAATGTTTGGTGAACTTGGATAGGGTGTTGGAAAGATGTGAAGAGACCAACCTTGTGCTCAACTGGGAGAATGTCACTTTATGGTGCAAGAGGGTATTGTATTGGGTCACAAAATCTCAAGGCAAGGAATTGAAGTTGATAAGGCAAAAATCGAGGTTATCTCAAGGCTCCCTCCCCCTACTTCTGTCAAAGGGGTGAGGAGTTTTCTTGGTCATGCCGGGTTCTACCGGCGATTCATTAAAGATTTTTCAAAAATTGTGAACCCGCTTTGCAAATTGTTAGAGAAGGATGTCAAGTTTATCTTTGATGAGAAGTGCATGGAGTCTTTTGAGCTATTGAAGCACAAGTTGACCACAACTCCTATCATCACCGCACCTAATTGGGGTTTGCCTTTTGAACTTATGTGCGACGCAAGTGATGTGGCGGTGGGAGCGGTGTTAGGTCAACGGATCAACAAGATGTTCCACCCCGTGTATTATGATAGCAAAACGATGAATGAAGCCCAAAGAAACTACACGGTGACGGAAAAAGAGCTATTGGCTATTGTGTTTGCGATGGAGAAATTTCGACCTTATCTCATGGGGGCGAAGGTGATTGTGCACACGGACCATGCCGCCCTCCAGTATTTGATGACCAAGAAGGATTCAAAAGCACTATTGATGAGGTGGGTGTTACTTCTTCAAGAATTTGACTTAGAGATAGTGGATAGGAAGGGAAGCAAGAATCAGGTTGCGAACCATTTGTCCCGGTTGGAGGAAGAGTGGAGGCCATGTGACGGTGTTGAGATAAATGATACATTCCCCGACGAGCAGCTTCTTTCCGTTTCTATGTGTGATATGCCATGGTTCGCGGACATCGCCAACTTCGTTGTGACTGGTAGTGTCCTGTGTGAGCTCTCTTCCAACCAAAGGAAGAAACTCAAGCGGGATAGCTTGGATTTCTATTGGGATGATCCGTATTTGTTTAAAATTTTCACGGATGGGATGATAAGAAGATGTGTACCGGAAGGTGAAGAAATAAGCATATTGGAGGCTTGTCACTCTTCTCCCTATGGTGGCCATCATGGGGGGGTGAGGATGGCCTCAAAGGTTTTGAGTTGCGGTTTCTATTGGCCGACGTTGTTTAAGGATGCTAGTGACTTGGTGAAGAGATGTGATGCATGTCAAAGAGCCGGCGGTATTTCAAAGAAGGATGAGATGCCTCTCAATACGATTCTCGAGGTGGATATTTTTGATATTTGGGGCATTGATTTCATGGGTCCGTTCGTGAGCTCTTGTGGAAACACCTATATTCTCGTGGCGGTGGACTATGTTTCAAAGTGGGTTGAAGTCGTGGCTTTACCCAACAACGAAACCCGGAGTGTTGTGGCGTTCTTGAAAAAGAGTATCTTCACAAGGTTTAGCACCCCTTGGGCTATTATTAGCGATGGGGGGTCCCACTTTTACAACAAGGCTTTCGACTCATTGCTTGCTAAGTATGGCGTTACTCACAAAGTGACCACCCCCTATCATCCACAAGCTAGTGGTCAAATGGAAGTCTCTAATCGGGAAATAAAGAGTATCTTGTCCAAGACGGTAAATGCTAATAGGACCGATTGGTCCAAGAAATTGGATGATGCTCTTTGGGCCTATCGGACTGCTTACAAGACCCCAATCGGTATGTCTTCGTATCGGTTGGTGTTTGGTAAAGCTTGCCATCTTCCGGTGGAATTGGAGCACAAGGCTATGTGGGCGTTGAGAAAGTTGAACTTGGAATGGGATGTTGCAGCCAATCTCCATGTTGAGAAATTAAATGAGCTTGATGAGTTTAGATTTCATGCCTACTCCAGCTCATCCTTGTATAAGGACAAGATGAAGTACCTTCACGACAAATATGCTCGGGGAAAGGAGTTCAAGGTTGGTGATATGGTTCTCCTTTTCAACTCCCGGTTGAGGTTATTTCCGGGCAAGCTCAAGTCAAAGTGGAGTGGCCCTTTTGAAGTGGTATTTGTGACTCCTTTTGGTGCTCTTGATCTCAAGAACAAAAATGGTGAAGTATTTCGGGTCAACGGGCATCGTGTGAAGCATTATTTGGGAAAGTTTGATGACAGCCATGTGGTGGCACTCCTTCATTTGAAATGATGTGACGGTAACATGCGTCGTGCCGCGACGTTAAATCAGGCGCTTCTTCGGAGGCAACCCATGTCTTTTTCTTTTTCTTTGATTTTCTTTGTAGACTAGGATTTTTGAGCTAATTATTTGTGAGATGTTGCAGGGATAATGTTGAAGCAGCGCAAAATAAAAGTACAAAATAACGGGTCTCTGAAGTTTGCCACGTGGCCGCGTCACATATCAATGCGGTCCGCGCTGGCATATGCAAAGATGGATAAGTCTCTGAAGTTATCAGCACGGCCACGGTGCATTATTGCGCGGTCCGCGCTGGCAGGACCAACATTTCATGCTCACTGAAGTTTTCAATGCGGCCGCGTGACATTTTTGTGCGGTCCGCGTGGGAAGCTTGGTTCAATGCTGCTTGACACAAACCCAGCGCGGTCCGCAGCCACTTTTGCGCGGCCGCGCTGGTAGGTAGGTACGGGGCCCCACAGTCTTCTATAAATAGAGACCCAAGGCCTCACTTTACCCTTTTCGCACTTTGACATCCTGAGCCCTATTACTATTGTTCATCTCTGAGACTAATCTTGTGTGTTTGCATCAAGTGCTTGATTCTTCATAGTCCTGGTAACATTTCTTACAAGTATCATTAATTAATTTTTATTTTTTTAATTTTTTTTTGTTTCCCAGTAGTGTAACTTCTTCTTTCTTCCCATTTTTCTTAGCTTAAGGATTAGGTTAGTTTTCTTGTTAGTTTTGACTGTTGAGCATGATTTTCTATATGGATAATTGAGTAGGGATAACTAGGACCCAAAAACTTGAACAAAAATGGACAAAATTATCAAACCCTAACTCAGTTCATGAACATGGCCCAACGCGACCGCGTGCCCTTTCTGCGCGGTCCGCGTTAGTTCTTTTGTGTGCTTAACTTGTCACCAGCGCGGCCGCGTCGCACTTTTGCGCGGTCCGCGCAGGCCCAACGCGGCCGCGTGACATTTTTGCGCGGTCCGCGTTGGGAGATTCAGAGAGGTATTATTGGAGGCATATGCCCAGCGCGACCGCGCTCCAGTTTTATGCGGTCCACGTTGCCCCCAGCGCGACGGCGTGACTGTTTTGCGCGGTCCGCGCTCCTGTGTCCTGCTGTGTCCTGCTTCTGTGTTATGCAATCAACTGTGTCTTCCTCTTGTGTTATTCATCTATTCCACTGCATGTGCTTAAACTAACAATGTTAGATGCGTGTTTTTGCAGATCATGGTTAAACAAAGAGGCGGTAAACAAGTACAACAACCCGGGAGAGGTGGTGCCTCCCGAGGGGGTAAGGGCAAGAGAATAGCTAAACTCACTCCCCAAGCTCGGGCAAACATTAAAAAGACCCGAAAACTGATACGAGCTGCTGATAGGGCTGCCTCTCATTCTTCGGGGAGTGAGTATTTACCATCCAAAAGCATATCCTCAGATTCTGTCCAACTCACGTAACCGACCCCCTCCGCCTAGTTGATACTCCTCCACCATCACCCTCAATCAAAAGACCAGTGAATGTAGTCTCAGATTCGTCTGATGAGTCTGTAGCAGGTAGTGGTGAGCAATACTCCACCTCCCACACAACTTCATTATCCGGGGAGAGTTCAGGCCATGGTGAGGGAGGTGAGCCTCAGGTTGGAGGAGTTGATAGAACTAGAAATCCTGAAGCTTGGGAAGATCGTTTCGTTAGTCAGGTGGCATTTCACAAGTTCAGGGAATGGTGGCCAGTGAGGAAATTGATTCCAGAAAGAAGTTTCATTGACAAGGACCTTTTGCCCCACAACCCGAACGTGCAAAGGGAGTTCCGAACCAGACATGGCTGGGAATTTTTCAAGGAAAGATGCATTGATGCTAATGAGCACATGGTTCGAGAATTCTACTGCAATGTGGCTCACATAGTCAAAGATATGAAAGTGACCAAGGTGCGGGATAAAATGGTGTTGTTTGATGGAAAGTCCTTAAATGAGTACTTGGGTTTCAAGGAGGAGGATGAGTCGTTGTATTTGGCTAAGTTGGAAATGGCTGAGGAAGTGCGACCCTGGTTGGCTGAGTTCTTGGCAGTCCCAGGCACTGTCCCAAAATGGTTGAAAGCCGGAGAGAAGATTCTCAGGAACACCTTCAACTTCGAGGCTAGAGGGTGGTTGACATTTGTTTGCAGCCGGCTTGACCCATCTACCCACGATCATACCATTCCACTTGCCCTGGCTGTTCTTGTGGCATCTATCATGGCCAGGTTTCCGATTAATGTGGGTAATGTGATCTCGAGGGTGATTTCTGCTGTAGGACAGGAGACGACCACAAACTACCCTTTCCCCAACACCCTGTCTATGTACTTTAGGGATCTGCAGGTCAAGAAGAAACGATTTGATGTCATGACCAAGCCGGTGGCTCCCTACTCATGGTACAGCATGTTGGGTTCGGATAACCCAAAGTCAAAGAAGTACCAGCCACCCACCTCTGCCCCAACTGGCCAGTCTGAGGAGCTAGTTACGGTAGAGCCTTCCACCGGGCCTTCCACCATTCCTGTTACTACTACCAGTGAGACCTTGTCCCCAGGTCCTTCTTCTGTTGCTGGCCCAAGTACTTCAGCTGGCCCGGCAGTCCCATCATCAAAGACTCATCCGTTCACTGCCCACCAGTTGAGTCAGTCATTAGCCAGTTTGAACAACTGGATGTCAGCTGCGACATCCAAGTTGTCCACATTGGCTACTTCAGTTGAGGCCCAATCACCACCAGCCACTGTTCAGATTCCTCAATCTATTGAGGATACCTTGAAGAAGCTCCTGGCCAACCAGGAGAAGATTTTGGAGACTCAGGCCAACTTGACTAAGGAGGTAGATTCACATGGCAAAGCTCTCAAGCAGCTTGCCAAGGAGCACAAGAAGATGAGAAAGTCAAGGGCGTCTAAGGAGTCGGTGAAGAAGCTTAGAGCAGACGTGGACAAGCTATTGGCAGATCAGATGCCTTTAGACTTGCTATTTGGGGACCCAGCCCTAGATCTAGCAGCATCAGAGCCACAGCAGGAGCAGGCACCAAGGAAGAACAGGAAGCTTCCCAGCACAGAGGGTGTAGTGATTGAGCTTGCAGAGACTCAGGAGATCCCATCCAGTGATGCACCCACTATTCAGCCGGTCCAAGAGCAGGCCACTATCCTAGTAGCAGAGCAGCAGCAGGTAGGGGACCAGTCTGAGGTTCCCGCTCATACAGGGGATCAGGAGGCTACTGAGGATCCTATGCAGACGAACCAGGACTAGGGAGCTCTTCTATATCCTTTCCCTGATATTTTGTGCTTATTTGTGTAGTTGGCATTGGGGACAATGCCAGCTCTTATTCGTGGGGGTGCGCCCTACATTTTTTTGGATTATCTGGATGATTGTACATATTAGACTTTCATTTTATGTTCTGTTTATTTGATTTCCTAGTTTGTCTGTATATAACTTTACATTTTAGCTACTTTTATCGTACTTTTTCTTATCTTTTGGTCTGTATATAAAGTTACATTCGGTATATTTTCATCCCTCATTGTATATTCTATTCCCCTATTGTATATATTCATTCTGTTTTTCTATTTTCGCAAAATTTCTCGTTTTTAGCTTCCTAGATAGGCTCGTAGCCTTTTGTTTTGTTTTTGGCGTTTTCAATAAGCCCTTGGATTTCTTAATGCCACGGTTCTTTCCAAGGGTGGAGTATAGTGCGAACCGGGTAGCTCTTCCCAATGATAGATGGCGTGACAACTTTCTTAAGGGTTTGAGTCCATTTTTTATTTTTCTTTTGTTTTTGTTATTTCGTAGTTAAGGGTACCTCAGGCAAAGCTTCACTTGGGCCTAACACATTTGCCTTTGATCCCATGGTCAAAGACATAATGTTGTGTTTAGGGTATGGTGAAAGTCGTGGCCTTGAGACTCTTGTGTTGACCAAACAATCATCATGTGGTTTTTTTGGACCATTGTGCACCTGAATCGTAACTAAGTTCGTTGTGGGCCCTCGACTCGATGTCTTTAGCAATCCCCTAGCATATGTGGTGAGGAATCGAATTTTGAGTCGAAGTCCCAAGCCAATGGTCTAGAACTTGCCCTGAATGTTTGTTCAGGCGAAATCATAGGTGAAATTTGACTTGAGAAGTGATTATAGGCTTTCCTTGATCCAAATGTTAAGATGAACAATTCCATGACCTACCAATAAAATGACCCCTAGTTAACCTTTTTGAGCCTTAAACCTTCTTCTTTCATGAATCAATGTTACAAGCCCATACCCGTTCTAAATTCTACCCTTTTTTGGCACCCATATCTTCCCTTGTCCAGTTTTTCTAGCCCGGTATAAATAGAACATTTTACCATTTTTAGGTAAAGTTTTTATGTTTTTAACAGAGCTGCGCTCGTGAGACTAAACATTGTTGCCATTTTCGACACTTTTACTCTTCA
>NW_017682897.1:6678-9166 GCF_001879085.1 Nicotiana attenuata | reverse complement strand
GGGGGTTATAAAAGCTCAAAATAGAAGATTTTTTCAAATGTTTGTAATTAACATGCAGCAATTGGTTTGATTTCCCAGTATATATATAGATGATTTATTCTGCCACTTGGCTTTGACATAGTAATACTTGTGTTGATGGGACAA
The DNA here is from genome assembly GCF_001879085.1 of Nicotiana attenuata. NCBI lineage: Eukaryota > Viridiplantae > Streptophyta > Magnoliopsida > Solanales > Solanaceae > Nicotiana > Nicotiana attenuata. The sequence continues at coordinate 9,022 of NW_017682897.1, read as the reverse complement.
CTTGTTTTATTACAACTATGGTAAGTTCTAAGTGGTAGATCCTCGCGTTGACCCTTTCCTGAAACAGAATCAGGGTGACCCTTTCCTGAAACAGAATCAGGGTGTCATTCGCTCAGAATTCATAAATGGATAAATGATTGGCGAAAGGAAAATTTTTTTAGTGAACGTGTCACAAGCTTACTCATCTCTTTGAAGGGGAGCTTTGACATAACTGGTAAAGTGGTTGCCGTGTGACCAGAAGGTCACGGGTTCAAGCCGTGTAAACAACCTTTTGCAGAAATATAGGGTAAGACTGCGTACAATAGACCCTGGTGGTCTAGCCCTTCTCCAGATCCCGGACATAGCAGGAGCTTAGTGCATTGGGCTTATTCCATCTACTCTTCTCCACTTAACTATCAAGTTATAGTCTCCAGCAAAATTTGAACTCGTGACATGTATCTAACTCAGACATTACGTTGAATTTTCCATCAATATAAAGGGTTACTATGAGGAAAGGTTTTTTCCCCCACAATTAAGTAGTCATTCTCTATTGAAGAATTATAAATGAAGAATAATGCATTAACTGATAAGGGAGTACAAAATCGGAATCGACGAGGAAAACCTAAAACGTGTAAATTGTGTTAATGATGAAGCACGACTTATAATCGCATTCACCGATTTTGACTTACTAGTATCTATGAACGTGCATTGCACATTAATGATGGTAAGTGATGATTTAAACATTTATTTATATGAAGGAACAATAAAATTTAATTAATGAGAGAAATTTTTTTGTATAATAATACAACAATCATCTAAATGCCGAAAATATTACATTAGCATAATACATGAGTTTAAAATAAAAGGACGTCATCAAAACTTACACAAATGATCAATTTTGTTATGTTAGTTAGATAATTATATATTATAGATTAATAGTATTTAATGTGATGGTATCTTAACAAACACTTCTTTGTAGACAATATTTTTTTGTGTATGTTTCCTCCTAATACGTTGGTTGCTCTGCCTTAATCAGAACTCGTGTTGTCGATCTTGATATCCCTCTTGAAAGTGCAACATACAGTTGTTTGTACAAGAAAATATATTGCGGTAAATATAGCCCAATATTTAGGATGTTTGTCCTTGTTCTTTATGTATTATATTTGCAAAACATAAACATACTAAAAATTATTTTTACACAAATTTAAAAGGATATCCTTAGTTCCGGAAGACGAAAGTTGAATTCAGGGATAAGAACATACTTAGAAGCACATTAACCAGTATCATAATTTTTGCATGTATGACGTTATTGTCAAAACTTCTATATACCATCTGTGTGCTATTAAATAAGCTATTCGGCGTATCTAAGTTTTTCAGTAGCATGAAGGGCATATTTTTCTTCAAAATTAACCTATATACAATGGAAGATCAATTTTAACTTAGTCTATTATATATACGGTGACACTAACATACGCAAGAAATAAGAAACTCGACAACAAACATGTATGGTAGAAAGTCATTTGGTATTAAAGTATTTAAGTATTCTTCTTGGTAGTAATTATTGGTATCATTTTCTGTTGAGTCAAAAACTAAAAAATATTTTAATTTTACAATAAAATTTTGTAGTCAAACTTTTATTTAGTTGGTCAACATATTCATTTCTGCTAGCTAAGATATCTTTTTAATTCTATCATGCGATTTGCACAAATTGCGTTTTAATCTAATGATAGAAATATTTCTCTTATTAAATGCACTACTATTACCATTGGGATTGATAACCAAGTGTTCAGGAAGAACAAAATCATCTTTTATTGGATGCTCTTCTTCGTTTCCGACACGAAGAAAGAAAACATTGAATATTGAATCTGTTCTTACTTTATATTTCTTGTTAGTTGAATCTTTTTTTGTTTGAGTCCAGAAGTATAACTTTGGCAAGCTAGCTTTTACAATCTCTGCTTTTGTCGATTTTGGAACTATTGGTAGTACTTGACATAAATCACCTCTCAAATTATTAGTTTTTAACCAAACGGTTCATTAATACGCAATATATCTCTAGAACTCCGGGCAATTATTTCGATCGCTTGACACTTAACCATAAGTGCTTCATCCCACATTAGCAATTTTGCTTTCCTTATAAATTTACCACGATTGCTCTGTTTTGATATATTTGTGATGGTAATTTAAGTTGTTTGAAATGGTATATCAAATCTAAAGCGTGTGGTCTAACAATAAAATCATTGTTGGTACACCTCTTGCTATTATTGCTAACAATGTCATGCCTCTTGATATGATATTTACAAGTAATGCATGACATATAAATATTATTTTGATTCCGCCGGGGGCATCTACAAAGAATAATCCCGTT
>NW_017682897.1:0-4203 GCF_001879085.1 Nicotiana attenuata | reverse complement strand
GAACAAACAAACGAACAAAATTTTCTGCCCCAGTTTTCACTAGGAAAATTTCGTGAGTTAGTTGTGACACATATCTAAGCAGTCAAATCAGGATTGTGTACCCTTGTGGATAGATCCAGGTTATGCTGGAAAATGAAAAGGGTCTCGAGTTATGCCGGGTCGAAAAGAAAAAAAAACTCCTTGGGTTATGCCAGGGAGATGGAAAGAAAAAAAAAGGCTCCTTGGGTTATGCCAGGGAGATCCTCGATTTTTTGGCCGGGATTTAGAAAGAAAAAGCTCCTTGGGTTATGCCAGGGAGATCCTCGGTTTTTGGCCGGAATTTGGAAGGAAAAAGCTCCTTGGGTTATGCCAGGGAGATCCTCGGTTTTTGGCCGGGGTTTGGAAGAAAAGGCTCATTGGGTTATGCCAGGGAGATCCTCGGGTTTTTGGCCGGGATTTGGAAAGAAAAAGCTCCTTGGGTTATGCCAGGGAGATCCTCGGTTTTTTGGCCGGGATTTGGAAAGAAAAAGCTCCTTGGGTTATGCCAGGGAGATCCTCGGTTTTTTGGCCGGGATTTGGAAAGAAAAAGCTCCTTAGGTTATGCCAGGGAGATCTTCGATTTTTTGGCCGTGATTTGGAAAGAAAAAGCTCCTTGGGTTATGCCAGGGAGATCCTCGGTTTTTTGGCCGGGATTTGGAAAGAAAAAGCTCTTTGGGTTATGCCAGGGAGATCCTCGATTTATAGGCAGGTATTTGGAAAGAAAAAGCTCCTTGGGTTATGCCAGGGAGATCCTCGGTTTTTTGGCCGGGATTTGGAAAGAAGAGGCTCCCTGGGTTATGCCAGGGAGATCCTCGGTTTTTGGCCGGGATTTGGAAAGAAAGGGCTCCTTGGGTTATGCCAGGGAGATCCTCGGTTTTTTGGCCGGGATTTGGAAAGAAAAAGCTCTCTGGGTTATGCCAGGGAGATCCTCGATTTTTTGGCCGGGATATTTAAGGAATGGGATCCTATGCTACCATGATTTGTTTTTCTTTTAGGATTTTCATTTTTATTTCTTTTCTTCTTTCTTTTTTTTTTTGTTTTCCTCTTTATATGTTTTCCTTTTTTATTTAGCAAAACGCATGAAAGAATTTAGGGGGGGGGGGGTAACTTCCTTTTTGGTCGTTTTCCTACTGCAAAGTTGTTTCAGCGCTTGCGCATTTCATTTCTTTTGGGTTGTACCTGCTTCTTGCAAGATTGCTCTGAATAAGACTTGTTTCCAACAAAGAACAATTTATTAGTTTGAAACGGTGGTTGGTTTTGTGGCCTTGATCAACCCAATTGCTTGATCCCGGCCCCATTTCCGTTGAGAACTTTGCTGCTCGTTTGCCTTGAGGGTGAATCTCTTTTCAAACCGACCAGGTTCAGCCTTAGGACTTCATGATGACTCGCCCATGTGGGCTCTAGCCTTTTTACTTTATTCTGCTCTTAGGACCTTTGCCTTTGACTTTCTTTCTTTTCCAATGTCTTTGCTTCAAAAGCATCAACCACCATGGTCAATCGGGATTGGACTGACGCGTCCGCTGAGGCTGAGTATTTTCTTCGACTCTTGCCAGGCGGAGCCCTGTGAAACCGGTTCTGCCACCTTTTCTTTGTAATAGTTTCGGAATCAGCGTTAGACCGAAAGGGATTCAAGGAAAAAGTAAGCAAGGAGATGAATTTAAAGAGAAGCGTCCCTTTCGAGGTGAAGAGAACGACTTATCTGGGGGTGCATGCAAGCCTCAAATAAACATGACACGCTTCTTGGACTGGATGCCCGACCCGCACAAAATTTCTAGCTTCTCATGAACCCATTGATCCGTATTTCAAAACCAGGGAACCTCGCCAGGACTCTTTCAGTGATGAGATGTCTTCTTTTCGGCCGACCGCGCCCTTTGCGGGTTTTCGCTAATCGGCCTCTCTCATTTCTCTTTTCACCATCGCCTGATAGTGCTCTTTACGAGTTTTCACTAAGCGGACTCTCTAATTTTCAATTTCTCTACTCACCGCCGCCTTATGGTGCCCGTAGGTTTTCACCGATAAGACTCTCTCATTTTATTTCTCTCAATTTGATTCCAACAATGATGTTTTCCACTTCCCTGCCTTTACCAATTGAACGGAAGGACTTGGACGAGGTCTTTGGGGTAAAAAGGATTTTGGGCGGAACTACAACTTTGGAACCATTTCGGCGGATTCATGGCCGAACCATTATATCATCTGCCCCAGTTTCATCTTTTGGGGAAATTGGGATTTTTATTTTGGTGTGACTGAACCTCAGCGAGAGGCTGCCTACGTATCCTTTCGGAATCAAGTCAAACGTAGTTCAGGAAAACATTTGTTTTTGTTGTTTTTATTTTTGTTTTGTTTGTTTTTGTTTTTCCTTTTCTTTTCTTTTTCCTTTCATCATATTTCTTTTTCTTTTCTTTCTTCTTTTTTTTTCTTTTTTTTCATCATATTTTCTTTTTCTTCTTTTTTCGATAATACTTTCGGGTTCCAAAGAGGGTAGCCAAAGAAGGGTAACCGGCTCAAATGGGTTTACGAAGGGTTAATAGTGTTTGGATAGCGAGAAGAAAAGCCTTCGTCATCTCAATTGCACAAAAACCAACACCGCAGAGAGCCTAGACATAGTACCTTTTACTGCATCTGCATTCACAGCTGTTTCGGGATCATTTCCTTTGATATCTTCTAAATACAATGCTCCTCTCGGCAATATTTTCCAATTAGGAGCGAATTTTCCTTTTGCTTCTTGGTGATGAGGGAGAATGCGTCTTGACACGAGTTGTCCCATTTCAAAATTCCTGGGACGCGCCTTCTTGTTGTAAGCGCGGGCCATTCTTTGTTGGTACAACTGTCCGGATGTGTCCTGAGTACAGCACACTCTTTTGTTGTAATGTATGGACCTTTCCAAACCGCGAACCAATTTTCCTTCAATTGTTCCAATTCTTTTTTTATTTCCTCAAGATTACCTTCTTTGCATTTCGACTCTTGATTCATTATTTCGAAATCTGACAGCGTTTTGGGATCTAGGCATGAAGTCCGCCAGCATGTCATGTTATTTAAAGCTGCATTATTAGAGCTAAAGAGAAGAAATGAAGGAGAAAAATAGCAAAATCAGAAAGGATAAAGAAAAATGAACGATGAAATATTGAGTTCATTTCTTGGAATTTTGAAGATAACAGGGTTCACATTCGGGAACTTAAAGACAAGAAACTAAAAGAAACATCCGAGTTACACCCTGGAATAACTCGGGATGCAGAAAAAGTAGCAGGACGGGTCTACCGGGGCTCCCGCCTAATCGGGCATGGCGTAGCCTTCCAGTTTTGAAGCTCGGCACTTGGTCCCATGTATAACACCTCAGCGGTGCTAGTGCCCTCTCCCGGCTGGACCATGTGGGTTTCGTAGAGCATTTTCCTCATTTCCCCACGTATTTCCTCAATTTCTTCAGCCGTGAAAACCTTATCATCTTCCTCTTTACTGTACTTAGGCTTGACAAAAGTTTCATGCAAATGTACCACCTCATAATCGGCCATTTTTATTTTTTGAAAGAACACTTCTGCTTCCTCAGCACTCACAGGCTTCATAGGCGGGAAACGCCTTCTGGTGGCATTGTTTACCTCCTCTACATTTGAATATTTCTCAACAAGGGGGTTTTTTAGCAGCTCACCCAAGATCTCTTTACCCTTGTACGTAACCACCGTCTGATGAAAATTCCATGGTACCGCAGCAGGATTCGTCATAGGCTTCTGTGGTACGCGTCCAATAACCACTGGCTCACTCAGCCGAGGTGGTTTGATTGTCCCCCGCACCACATAGGCTTGCTTGGGTACGTACATTTGTGTTCCTTTTTTCAAATCAGCTTTCTGTTCTGGTTCTGTCTTGATGATTTTGCTCTTCTTTTCCCCTTTCTCTTGCTTCGGGGCTACCTTTGGCTTTCTTTCTGCATTAGCGATAGCAATTATAGCCTTTAAGGCTAGATCAAACTCCCTATCTTCACAAATCATCCTGATTACTGGTCCCGTTATTGTGAGCGGGGTCAGCGGATTATTGGTCACATTTGGGACATCCTCATCCTTCAACACAATTTTCCCTTGCTCTATTAAGTTCTCCACCGCTTGTTTCAGAGTCCAACAGTCATTTGTGTGATGGCCCTCTGCCCTTGAATGGTATGCACACCTTACACCAGCTCTGTAGGCAGGCGATGCCGGGTTT
>NW_017682896.1:0-9167 GCF_001879085.1 Nicotiana attenuata | reverse complement strand
TTATCACTTCTGGGATCAACTTAACCTAGGGAGTCCTTTCCATTATGTGCACAAAGTACTTGCATCCAAATGCCCTAAGATGGGATATATTTGGTTTTCTCCTTTTAAGTAACTCATAGGGAGTCTTCTCTACAAGAGGTCTAGTCATGCATCTATTAATGATATAACATGCAGTATTTACAGCCTCTGCCCAGAAGCTATGAGGCAGTTTACTAGAAAGAAGCATAGTCCTAGATATCTTCAAGAGTCATGTTCTTTCTTTCAACTACTACATTTTGTTGAGGAGTCCTAGGGGCAGAGAAATTATGATCTATACCAAGCTCATCACAAAATTCAGCAAACTTAGCATTTTCAAATTCAGTTCCATGATCAGACCTGATTGATGCAAGTTGATTACCTAGTTGTTTCTGAGTTTTTCTAACAAAGGCAGTAAACATGTCAAATGCTTCATCCTTAGATGTTAACAATAGTACCCAGGTAAACCTAGAATAATCATCAATAAGTACCATCACATATTTCTTACCACCTTTGCTCAATGTACTCATTGGACCACAGAAATCCATATGAACCAGTTCCAACGTCCTGGTTGTGCTTACCATTTTCTTGCTTTTAAAGGATGATATTACCTGCTTCCCCCTTGCACAGGCCTCACAAACTTTGTCTTCCTTGAACTTGATGTTAGGTAACCCTATTACCAAGTCCTTGGAGACTAATTTGTTGAGTTAATTCAGACTTGCATGACCAAGTCTCTTGTGCCACAGGAGGGGATCATTGTCCAACACACTCAAGCAAGTGAGTTCATTTTCTGAAAGAGTGGACAAGTATACAATGTAAATATTGTTAACTCTTTTTCCCTGCAAAACAATCTTGTCAGTGGTAAGATTAATTACAAAGCATTTGGTAGAGTTAAATGCTACAAGGTTACCTCTGTCACACAATTGTGACACGCTGATTAGGCTATATTTCAAGCCATCTATCAAGTAGACTTTCTCAATGGAATGTAAGTCTGTCTTACCTACCTTTCCAACCCCAATGATCTCACCTTTCTTTCCATTTCCAAATGAGACATTACCTCCTTTTAAGTCCTCAAGTGAAAGGAACTGGTTCTTGCTTCCAGTCATATGTTTTGAGCAGCCACTATCCATGTACCATATTTGGCTACTTCCCTTCACTTGGACATGCAAAAAGAAATCAGGGGTTAGTCTTAGGAACCCAAACTAGTTTGGGTCCCTTTTTATAGGCAAAGAGGTAAATCAAATTCCTTTTAGCCCACCCAGGCAGCCTATTTTTCTCTTGACCAAAGGTTTTGTTCTTTTGATTGACCTTTTCTTTTGCATTACATTCATTTTTGTAATGACCAGTCTTGCCGCAGTGTGTGCAAATTATTTTTCAGGAAGAGTGAGGTACTTGCTTTTGGGGTCCCACTTAGGTCCTTGGGCCCCATAACCAAGTCCTCTCTTGTTGCTACTGTGATGTTCTTGTAGCCAGGATAGTGCATCAGAAGCCTTATTCCATTTGCAAGTTCTGTCTAGTCATGCTTTACCTTCCCTAGGTCTTCTTTTAAGACTCTTATCTGCTCATCTTTCCTGTACAACTCATCCTTCATTTTTCCTAGGTTTTCTTCTAAGGGGAGATGTGTGTGATCAGCTTTCTTTTTACCTGTTCCTAATTTCAGTTTTAGATTTTCAGACCTAAGTTCTAGGACACTGGTGTCAAGTTCAAGAACCTGGTTCTTCAACTCAGCATTTTTACTATCACTCTCATTAGCCCTAGATTCTTGATTTTTGCACTTGGCTTTTAAGATCACACACTCCCTAGACAGCTCTTCCTTCTCATTGTTAATTATCTCAGACTCATCGATGAAGTCTAGCAATAGTTCAGACAAGCTTTCTTTAGATAGAAATTTAATCTTGTCTTTGAGATGAAGCACACTTACCTCTTGTTCATTATCTGATTCCTTGATGGCCATAAGTGCTTGTTCATCTCCAGCTTCATCTTCTGAATCCTCATATGATGTCTATCCCGAAGCAGCAACCATAGCCTTTGTTGATCCTTTGTTCCTTTTGGGTTGGACCTGTTCCTTCTTCCTGTTCCTTCATTCAGCCCTTTCCTTCTTCCATTCAATTTCCCACTGAGGACAGTTCTTGATCATGCGATCAGTCTTGCCACATTTGTAGCAACCCTCTTTAGTCTGTTTCTTAGGATCCCTTGGTTTGTTGAAGGTTGTACTTCTTGAAGAACCTTTTCCTCTCATTAGGTACTTTTTGAAATCCCTAGTGATCATGGCCATTTCATCATCCTCCAGATCTGCACCTTCAGCTATTCTGAGAGCCAGACTCCTTTCCTTCTTGGGTTCATCCATTTTCATGGTTTGCCTTCTCAATTCATAGGCAGTGAGGTTTCCAATCAGTTCATCCAACTTGAGAGTAGCAATGTTCTTTGATTCCTGAATAGCAGTGATTTTGCTTTCCCAAGTGACTGGTAGGACCCTTATCAAGATTTTCTCAACCTTATCTTCTTCAAGGATAATTATCCCAAGATATTTAAGTTCATTTGTTAGTGTTGTGAACCTTGTATACATCTCCTGGATAGTTTCTCCTTCCTTTATAGTGAAATTCTCATATTGAGAATATAGCAGTGTTCCTCTTGATCTCTTTACTTGAGGAGTTCCTTCATGAGCCACTTGTAAAGTGTCCCATATCTCCTTAGCAGTGGTACATCTTTGAATCCTGTTGTACTCGTCTGGACCAAGTCCACACACAAGCCATTTCTTGGCCTTGGCATTCTTTTCCCATTTCTTCAAGTCTTCAGCAGTGCAGTCAGCTCTTGTCTTTGGCACGTCCACTCCTTCAGCATTCTTCTTTGTAGTCGCCAGGGGACGATCAGTGACTATGTCCCAGAGCTCATAGTCTTCTCCTATGATGTGATCTCTCATCGTGTTCTTCCACCAAGAATAGTACTGACCGTTAAAGAGTGGAGGCCTAGCAGTGGATTGCCCTTCCCAGTTTCCAGGTGGTGCACTCATCTTGATCTTTTCCTAAGGTGTTAACCTCTTCAAGGATAACCTGCTCTGATACCAATTGATGTTTTAAACGTCAATACCACACAAGAGGGGGGGGGGTGATTTGTATGGTAACCAATTTTCGTTTGACTGAACTATAGAAGGACCTGGTTCTTCTATGTGTTCTAACTACTACTGTTTGCGGAATAATAAATAAAGAAAATAAAGAACACAAAGATTTTACGTGGAAAACACCTGGCTCAAAAGGTAAAAAAACCACGACCTACTACTCAGTAGGATTTTCCTAAACTTCCACTAAAATCACTTAGCCAAAACTGCTTTTACAAAACTCTTTGTAAACCTAAGGATTAACTCTAATCCCGTTGTGGCACACAGCCTCAACTGTTGCGACAACTTCAAGTTAACTCTAACTTGAATACTCAAAGTACCTATTACAATTGCTTTTATGAAAGCTAAAAGGTACAAAGTAAAAACACTTACTACGATTGAACTAGAATAAAAGATAGACACTTGAAACTGGTTCTTCTATCTTGTTCAAGTAGCTTCAGGATTACACACTTGAATCACACATAAATTGCTTGCAAAATCTCCTTGCTCTTTTGCTCTCAATTTAAGTTTAACTTCTGCTTATGTGCATTACCTGTAAAAGAGAACAACACTAATATTTAATGAGTTAGTCATCAGAGATTGACTGGGATTCAAATACTACTATCGTAGAAGAGTTCAAGATGATCTCAAACTCTAACACTATCTCGATCTCAACTGTGTTCTCTTCATGTAAGGTGTCTTTCTCTCCTTATCCAATATGCAACCTTTTCGATCAGATCAGGAGATATTACTTCTAATAAGTTAGATTTATCTCTTTCACATGCATCTCACATGATTGGGTCGATCATGACTGTGCTACATAAGATGGACCTGGTCCATGTCTGAGTTCTTCTGTCAATCTTGAGAACTTCACCTGTTCTTGGTCAACACGTCCATTACCTGGCGAACAAAAGTCATCACTACGGCGAAGAAGGTAGATCTAGTTATATCCTCGCATTCGTTGCACTTTATCACAATATAGTCAGCAATTCCTCTAATCCTTTTCTCTAATGATGCCTTTCTCTTGGAGCACGCGTCCGATTTGTTGAGATATAACTTCCTGAACTTGGGTGTCATTATGGCTTTGCTCCTGCAACTATTGCATATCCTCTTCCAGTCGAGACATCAATGCATAACAATGTTCCCTCTCTGCCTTGAATTTCTTGGTCTGTTTAGCCATTTCATTCTCGAGGGTAGTTAGCTTCTTATTTAGATTTGCGGCCTCTCTATCATATTTCCCTTTTAACTGCTGAACAAAACATGCCCGTCCTTCTGCGTTCTTTGCCAATTTGGCACGGGCTTTTGCCAGTTCCTTTTTGGCTTCTTCCAAATCGGCCCCATAATCGCACACTATTCGCCGAAGACTGTTTATATGTTTTTATCTGCTGCGCTCCTGATCGGGTTTTCAGCAGCTATCTTCATCCTTTGAATCTGGGATCGGAGGGCTTCATTTTCTCGGGCCAGCTTCTTCTTCTCACCTTCATCCGCAGCGGTTTGCACACTATTATCAAATTTAAGATCTCTGATTTGCCCCTCTAATTTGCTTATCGTAACCTTGGAGCTTTTCTCCTTTGCTAACCAATCCCATTGTTCTTGTGATCCATCAGTGAACTGTTGTACGTGGGGCCTTTTGGTAGACCGTTCAGGCTCTCGATGGACTTGAATCCTTTTACCATACCAAGCCATGTAACTAGGCTCTACCTCACCCTTGGACAAATCCCGCACTCGAGTCTGTGGCTCCAAGAACCTACACTGATGCCAAATCTGGCGAATTTTTTCTTTCGGGAATTGTAACGACCCGACCCGACCCGTCGTTACGGGAGTTACCGCCTCGTTTTCCCCGTTTTATGCTTCTATATGTTTCATTATATGTGTTTGGAGAATTTGAAATAATTCGGATAGAGTTCGGCTGTAAATGAGACAATAAGTCTCTTTATGAGAAGGTTAGTTTGGAAAAGTCAACCGAATGTTGACTTATGAGTTAGAAGGCTCGGAATGGATTTCCGATGCCTCGACTAGTTTTGGGGGATGATTTGTGACTTAGGAGCGCAATCGGAATTGAATTTGGAGGTCCGGTGTAGAATTAGGCTTGAATTGGCTAAGGTTGGATTTTGGCGAATTCCGGATGGTAGGTGAGATTTTGATCCGAGGGTCGGAATGGAATTCCGAGAGTTGCAGTAGCTCCGTTAGGTGATTTTGGATATGCGTGCAAAGTTTCAGATCATTCGGAGGTGTTTAGGTCGGGTTTTAGATCAAATGCAAGTTTCGGAAGTTTTAGTTTAACTTAGGCTTGAATCCGTGGGAATTCGATGATTTTGGTGTTTATGATAGTGTTTTTATGTTACGAGCAAGTTTGAATGAAGTAATAGAACATATCTGTGCATTTGGTTGAGGTCCCGAGGGCCTCGGGGTAATTTCGAATAGCTAACGGGGAGTTTAAACTGTGAAATTTGCAGCAGAAAAATGCAGCAGCAGTGCAGGCCTGTTTTGGCCTTCACGTTCGCGAAGGAAGGCTCGCGTTCGCGTAGGGTTGATGGCCTGGTGCATCGCGTTCGCGTATAAGCGATCGCATTCGCGTAGTATTAGCAGCTGAAGCATCGCATTCGCATGCAGAGTAACGCGTTCGCGTAGAGGAATTTGGCCTCCGCGTTCGCGTCTAGGGGCTTCGCGATCGCGTAGGGGAAGCTGGTGAACCATCGCGTTCGCGTAAAGGAGAACCGCGTTCGCGTAAGTGAAGGACCCAGGCCTTCGCGTTCGCGTGGATGAAGCCACGTTCACGAAGGGCATTTTTGGCAGAGTGATAATTTGGTCATCGCGAACGCGGGAGGACCATCGCGTTCGCGTAGAGTAAAATACCTGGACAGAAGGGTTTTAAAATAATATTTCATCCGCGACCCTTTCATATTTTTCCTCCATTGTTGATGTTCTTAAGAGCTTTGGACAAGGAAATTCGAGGGTTTTGACTGAGAATCACTTGGAGGTAAGTTCCTTGGCCTAAATATTCGAGTGTATGGTAGAAATTACATGAATATTGTAGAAAATTCATCAAATACGGGTCAAGCTAGGGCTTGGAAAGCTGTGATGTAAAAAAATGGAATTTGGAGGGTCAAACGAGCTCCGATTTTGGTAAACTTTATATGCACGGACTCGTGGCGAGACGAGGAATCTGTTGGTGTGATTTTCGGAATTTTTTGAGAAGTGGGCCCGGGGCTCGGGTTTTACCAACTTCGTGAATTTTAGTACTTTTCGAGTATTTTTGATTGGGTTATGTTTCTTTACCCCATATTTATGTATTCGTTGTGATTTTGACTAGATTCGACGCGCGAGGAGGTCGATACGAAAGGAAAAGGCATTGCGGACCATTCTACGGCCGGTTAGAGGTGAGTAGTTGGTGTATATGATGGCCTGAGGGTTTGAAACCCCGACTTATCACATTGTGACGCTATTGTAGGGCGTGACTCGCACCCCATGGCAGGTGCGGGATTAGTTATGACTGGGGATTGAGACTTAGTCCATCCCGAACAAGAATATTTCTATATTGGCGACTGATACACACCCTGTATCGAATATATCTGGGCTTATTGCCGTGTTTGGGGCCTTGTGCCGATCTGTAGCATCCTTAGAGGATGAATGTCATTGTGATAGCATGCTTTGTATAATCATTGATCTCAGTCCTGTGTTTAATCACTGTTATGAAACGCTAAGTCACTTTTCCTGAAGTTAAATATCTAAAGTATATTCTTCTTAATAAATTGGAAATTGGAAAATTAATTGGATCTGTTATGTGACTCATATGCATATTGTGGACTGAGTATGGATCGGGCTGCACGCCGCAGCGAATGATATGATTATATTGCGCTTGGGCTGAAGGAGCCCCTCCGGAGTCTGTACACACCCCCCAGTGAGCGCCGTCGACGTTAAATGGATCGGGCTGTACGCCACAGCGTGGTCATGTGCATTGCATTGCATCTTTACATTTTTACTTGACTGTTATATTTGAAGTTGTTTGCTGTAGGTTCGTAGTAAGGTGTAGGACTGTTAGTGTTAGCTTTGCTTTGTGGTATTTCGTGGATTTCTTATCTTCAGACATTTTATATGCTTATTACTCACTGAGTCGGTAGTACTCACCCCTACTCCTTGCACCTTGTGTGCAGATTCAGGTGCACCGGAGGCTTAGCTGAGCAGTCTTTGTTTTCCAGAGCTTACCAGAGTTGTTGAGGTAGCTGCTTGACGTTCGCAGGACCTGACTACTCTTCCTATTTCAGTTTTTATTCATATATACATTTCCAGACTTGAGTATTTTCGTTCAGTTATTATTATTCAGTTTGTTTTAGAGGCTCTAGACTTGTGACCCCAGATCTTTTGGGAGTGTTTTTATCAGACTTCGTATTTCTTAGTATTACTCTCGATAAATATTGGATTATTATTCTAAAACTATTTTGTTCTCGTTAAATTGTCGGTTTTGAGGTTTACGGTTGATTTGGGAACGACTGTGGTCAGGCTTGCCTAGCAATTGTGTTGGGCGCCATCACGACCGGGTTTGGGGTCGTGACAAGGTGGTATCAGAGCCTAGGTTACTAGGCCTCACGAGTCATGAGCCGGTTTAGTAGAGTCTCGCGGATCGGTACGTAGACGTCCGTATCTATCCTCGGGAGGCTACAGAACCTTTAGGAAACACTTCACTTTCTTGAAATTCAAATCGTGCGGCTTGTTATTATGAGAAACTAAATTTTCGTATTCTATTCTCTCGCAGATGGCGAGAACCCGTGCTAACGGACGTGGCGGACGACCACCAGTGCCACCTAGAGGCCGTGGTCGCGGTAGAGGCAGGGCAGCAGGGACAACACCTACTGACCCACCAGCTGACCAGGCTCAGGGTCAGATTCCAGCACCAGTTGACCAGGCTCAGGGTCAAATTCCAATTGTAGATGCTCCAGCAGCACCTGTTCAGGCACCGGTAGTGCCCATCGTGATACCTGGTCTCCAGGAGGCTTTGGCTCAGATCTTGTCCGTCTGCACTGGCCTGGCTCAAGCGGTTTCAGCTACTACAGCGGCGGCTACTTCTCAGACCGGGGGTGGTCATCAAACCCCCGATGCTCGCACACCCAAGAAGGTTTTTCAGGGTTTACAGACACCTGGGGAAGCTCCAGCTCAGCCAGTTCAGCCAGCTGCACCAGTTGCAGCAGTTATTCCAGTTGCGCCAGTCGCACCAGCTCCAGCTCATGTGGTTCCAGCTATGCCAGATGACGAGCAGCGTCGGTTGGAGAGGTTCGGTAGGCTTCAGCCTCCGACATTCAGTGGTGTTGAGGGCGAGGATGCCCAGGGTTTTCTGGATAAGTGCCAGTGTATGCTTCGTACTGCGGGTATTCTGGAGTCTAGTGGAGTGGCTTTTACTACCTTCCAGTTCACAGGGCCTGCATTTAATTGGTGGGAGGAGTTCGAGAGGCGTAGGCCTATTGGAGCAGTGCCCCTCACGTGGCAACAGTTCTCTACGGTATTCTTGGAAAAGTATGTACCCCAGTCTCGCAGGGAAGAGTTGCGTCGTCAGTTAGAGTGGTTGACTCAGGGAGATATGACAGTGACTCAGTATGAGTTGAGGTTTACACAACTAGCTCGGCATGCCACATGGATGATCCCGACAGATCGCGAGAGGATCAGGAGGTTTGTGGATGGTCTCAACTATCCGATCCGCATATTGATGAATAGAGAAAGGGCTACAGCAGTTACATTTGAGGAGGTAGTTGATGCGGCTCGTCAGATTGAGACAGATCGTCGTCGGGAGCGTGAGGAGAGGGAGGCTAAGAGGCCTCGAGGTTCAGATAGTTTCAGTGGTGCTCCGTCTAGGGGTCAGTTCCAGCGCAGCAGAGGTCGTTCCTTCAGACCTCCTCAGTCAGGTCGTTCAGAGTCCAGTGGGGCTTCGTCAGGCCGTGGTCATCAGGGTCATCAGCAGAGCCAGCCTGCACTGAGTGCCCTTCCAGCCCAGAGCTCTGCTCCTGCTTCTTCAGCCCAGGGTTCATCTGCAGCGAGGGGTTCCCATCAGTCCCCTTCTCCAGCTCCA
>NW_017682895.1:6196-9172 GCF_001879085.1 Nicotiana attenuata | reverse complement strand
AATTTTTTTAATTTTTTTTAAAATAAGCGACCAAAGTTGGTCGCTAACTTCAAGAAGTGTAAAAGAAATATTCGATATATATAAGCTAATGCACTGATACTTAGTGCATAGTATAGTGTAAGTATATATATATATATAAACTATATTCGATATAGTATAAGCTAATGCAATGATAATTAGTGCGTAGTATATTGTAAATATATATATATATATATATATATATATATATATATATATATATATATACACACATATAGACACAGACGCACAATTCGTAGTACTATTCATCCCTTGTATTACAAAAGTATTAATGGCTTACATTTATATTATTTACATAGTAAATACAAGTGATTTTTAATTTTGACCATTGTTGACCTGAAAAGAGACCAGCTTTGGTTGCTAATTATACATAAATTTAAACTAGAGATCAAAGTTGGTCGCTAAATTTAAATCAGATTTATTTATATTTTATATAATATTTAAAATAATAATATAATTGGTAAACGTTAGAACTGGGTCCCATTAGCGACCAAAGTTGGTCTCCATCTCTTTAAGCGACCATAATTGGTCGCTAACTTTGAATTATATTTATTTATATTTTATAAATTTTTTTAAATAAATATATAATTATTAAAATTTTATAACTGGGTCCCATTTTAGCGACCAAAGTTGGTCGCTAACTTCTTACCCTTTATTTAGCAACCAACGTTGGTCGCTAATTTTAAATTATATATATTTATATTTTATAATTTTTTTTAAAATAATAATATAATTATTAAAATTTATAGGTGGGTCCCATTTTAGCGACCAAAGTTGGTCGCTAAATAAAGGGTACCTTTGACCAAGCAAGTCTGACCAGTCCGGTCAACATTTTGACGAAATTTGCGACCAAGTAGCGACCAATCTTTGTCGCTAATTTATTTCAAATATTTATTTTATTATTTTCGCTAAATTTTTTTTGTCGCTTTTTTCGGAATTCTAGTAGTGTATATGCGTCATATGTAAATGAAATTTTCACCCTTCTACCTTAGTCCATCTCTAGCTGTTTTACATCCTCGTGGGATCATGCGGGAGATTTTCCTCCTTACTAAATAAAATTATTGTAGTAGTTAGTACTAATTTATGATAGGAGGCAAAACTGAAAGTTCATATATCATCTTTAGCATGCCAAGATGATGGAATAGTGCAGACCAAATATTACTCCACGAATTTCAATATGCTTGACTTTTAACTGCTACAACGAAACCTTAAGAGACCAATCTTCTATCATTCCAGACATGAGAATTATGGAGTTCTGTGAAAATACAGCTTCTGCCAGATTATAGTTTAGGTTGTATTCAATTGTTACTTCTGGAAAAGCGTTCAAAATGCCCCTAAACTATTGGAAAAGGTTTAAAAATACCCTCCATTCACCAATTGGGCCAAAAATATCCCTCCATCCACCTTTTTGGTTCACTTATGCCCTTTGATCGTTAGGTCAATGCTAAATTAAAAATAATTATTATTCTTTTTGTAAACTTAAAAAAAATATTTTAGAAAATATTTTTGTTTTTTTAAACTAATGCACCAGCAGTCCAATAATTTAGTAAAGTCTTCTTCTTCTTTTTTTTTCAGTCTTTACAAAAAACAATTCAGTTTTAACAATAGATGGAGGATATTTTTAGCCCAATAGGTGAATGAAGGGTATTTTTAAACCTTTTCCAATAGTTTAGAGGCATTTTGAACCCTTTTCCGTTATCATGTTGAATTTTTTCACTATTAAAATGGTGAACTCTAGAAATTCACTGTTTCTCATTTTCTTCCAGGATTTTAATATTCCTGACCTTTAAATGATTACAAGGAAATGCCTATATCCATCTTCAATTACAGTAGAAAGTGTGCCACAAGTAAGTTAAATTAAGGTATCGACTTTAGTAGCATACTTTCTTATATTTTACTATGTGAAAATAATGAAGCTTGGTGAAGATTGTTCAATCTACGGCCAAACGGGAGCTTAGATTGAGGTAATACATATTAATCAACTATTGTTAGGTAACAAACTATACGTTAAAGCACGTCTTATACCTATAAGTTTGGGTCCAAACATTAATCTTATACTTGCCGTTACTCTGAGTACTAATAACGGAGGCGGGGTTTGAGAGATTTACACAATAATAATAATAGATGGCAACTACGTAGTACCAATATCAAACGCAAAACTTCTTAATCTGGATGAGCAATATACATTAAATCTGCAAAACATTTTAGGGAAATAAGTTTTCAGAAAAAGAAGTGTTTTTTTTTTTTTTTTTGCCTATTTTTTTACCCTTGGAAGAGAATAAGCAACAAAGTAAAAAGCTAAGCCGAGATAGCCTAGCAACGTTTCTTGCAACATACAAGAAATTAAAAGACATAAGCGTATGTCATTCAAAACGAGACTTTGACTAAAGGTTAATTTTAGTTGAGCCATCAGCTACCGAATTTAGCCTCTTTTGTAAATATAAGCAACAAAGATCACCTATTAAAAGATGGCGAATATCGTTGACAACCACATGTCATTCAAAACGAGGCCTTAACTAAAGGTTAATTTGTTGGCTAAACCATTAGCCGACTTAGCCTCCTTATAAATATAGGGCAATAAAGATTACTCGATTCCTAACTAAATAAATAACGATGCCGTTGAGAACATCACCATTATCATTAGAGGCGAATTCAACATTTAAAGTTTATGGATTGGTAAAATACATAGTTTACCCATCGACCTTGTACTCAAATTCCTCTTACACACCTATTAAAAATGGGAATAGTATTACACACCAAAACTTTTAAAAGTGTGTCAATTACACACCTCTTTTGCCATGTGTCACACGCGTGTATTACACATAAAAGAGGCGTGTTGAAACTATAAAATTCATCTGAAATTAAATTTTTTCCCCCTTTTTTAAACTATTTTCTTTCCAAATTAAAGAAAAAAATAACCCATGTCTTCTTCCCCAA
>NW_017682895.1:1816-2469 GCF_001879085.1 Nicotiana attenuata | reverse complement strand
CGAGGGTGGGAAATCCGGGTCGTGACAAGTTGGTATCAGAGCACTAGGTTACATAGGTCTCACAACTCACGGACAAACTTGGTAGAGTCTGAGGGATCGGTACGGAGACGTCTGTATTTATCCCCCAGAGGCTACAGAGTTAGGAAAAGTTTCACATTTGTTCTTTCTAGTCGTGCGGTTCTGTTTCTCAATGCTAATTGGATTTCCACTCTGTTCTTTCGCAGATTGCGAGAACACGTGCTTCTTCATCTACCAATCAGCAGTCCGAGCCCCAGGCAGCTCCCGCTAGGGGCAGAGGGCAAGGGCGAGGTCGTGGTAGAGGCCGAGGTAGGGGCAGAGCTCAGCCCCAAGCAGCAGCACCAACGGCGGAGCCTCAGGTTGACTTCAAGGAGGAGGTTCCGGCCCAGAATATGATTCCAATGAGTCCTACATGCATTATATATATATATATACATATACATATCTATTTTACTCTACCGAGCCGTGCTATAGTCGGTCGGGTACGGCACCTATTGTGCAACCACTGATCAGTTGGGTTACCGAGCTCCACGTGGCCGGGTACGATTCTACCGAGCCTTATGATGGCCGGGTACATTTTTATCGAGTCCTCTTTGAGGCCGGTACGATATGATGATGATGACTGCCCAGTGGAG
>NW_017682895.1:0-1799 GCF_001879085.1 Nicotiana attenuata | reverse complement strand
CGAGGGTGGGAAATCCGGGTCGTGACAAGTTGGTATCAGAGCACTAGGTTACATAGGTCTCACAACTCACGGACAAACTTGGTAGAGTCTGAGGGATCGGTACGGAGACGTCTGTATTTATCCCCCAGAGGCTACAGAGTTAGGAAAAGTTTCACATTTGTTCTTTCTAGTCGTGCGGTTCTGTTTCTCAATGCTAATTGGATTTCCACTCTGTTCTTTCGCAGATTGCGAGAACACGTGCTTCTTCATCTACCAATCAGCAGTCCGAGCCCCAGGCAGCTCCCGCTAGGGGCAGAGGGCAAGGGCGAGGTCGTGGTAGAGGCCGAGGTAGGGGCAGAGCTCAGCCCCAAGCAGCAGCACCAACGGCGGAGCCTCAGGTTGACTTCAAGGAGGAGGTTCCGGCCCAAGCCGCAGCAGTTCCGGTGGGCCCAGCTGGTCCCAGAGGGGTTTATTGCTACCCCAATTCTTCAGGATGCTTTGGTCCGGTTGGTGGGCCTCATGGAGAGTGTCACCCGAGCAGGATTGCTTCCTGTAGCACCAGCCGCTTCTCAGGCTGAAGGAGGAGCCCAGACTCCTGCTACACGTACTCCGGAGCAGGTAGCTCCCCAGGGTCAGATTCCAGTGGTTCAGTGTCACGACCCAACTTTCAAACCCGATCGTGATGGCGCCTCTCGTGAAGACAAGGCCAGCCAACTAACCCAAATCATCTCTTTAACAACTATTAAACATGAATGAATAGTTAATTACAACTTAACGGCAATGATAACCGGTGTTTACAACCCAACACAACCCGACCGGGGTGTCACAAGTCACGAGCATATAAAGAAAACCTTAACACAACTACAGGCCAATAAATATATACTAGTAAAATTTCTGGTAACAAAAGACAACATCCGGTGCCGCGAACGCTGGCGGTCACCTTGCTCAGCTACAATAACAATACCTTCAATCCGCTAATAACCCGCTACCGGGTGAACGATACCTGCAACTGCACGCGAGGTGCAGGGAGTATAGTGAGTACTTCCAACTCAGTGAGTAATAAAAGAAAATAATAACTGAGCAGCAAGAAATCACGTAAAGCAACCAATGGGTTGTACAGAAGCCGGGTACAATTTCCGAGAAAACAGTGAAATCAGAGAACTTCTTTAGAAATGTTTCGGCTCAGTTCAAATCTCTTTCGAAAATGGTCCTTTCAATAATTACGAAACTGTTCAAAATAGTTAATGCTGATTAACACAGAAAATCCGCCCCTTGGGCACAAATATCACAGCATAGCAGGTAATAATACAAATAAGTATGCAAGATGAACACATAAAAGTTCGCCCCTCGGGCACGAATTTCGTTACTAGTCAGTCATTGTTACCTGACCGGTCAGCCATTGTTACCTGACCCAACGCGTGTTTCAGTGCCATTGTTACCACTGGTCAGCCATTGTTACCTGACTGGTCAGCCATTGTTACCTGACCAAAACACGAATGACAGTGTCATTGTTACCACTGTCCAATTCTAAATGGGTACCCGCGCTCACTGTGGGTGTGCAGACTCCGGAGGGGCTCCTACAGCCCAAGCGCTATATCAACATAAGGCCTGAAAGCCTGTACATATCAACATGAGGCCTGAAAGCCTCCTCACAATACACTCGAGGCCTGAAAGCCTCCTCACATCACTCAGCATATCCTCACATATGGCCCTCGGCCTCAATCAGTCCAAAAATAATCATAAGCCCCTCGGGCATCAGTAAAGAAACAATAATGCTCAGCTCAAACAATAGTTCAAATATCAGTTAAAACTCGAGGTTG